>NC_092814.1:74061840-74294340 GCF_023375885.2 Dermacentor andersoni
AAATCGGTGCATCTGAAATTATTATTATTTATTATTAAATTATGAGATTTTCCATGCCAAAAAACGATCTGATTATGAGGCACGCCGTAGTGGGGGACTTCGGAATAATCTTGACCACCTGAGGTTCTTTAACGTGCACCTAAATCTAAGTACACGGGTGTTTCGCCTTTCGCGCCCATTGAAATGCCGCCGCCGTGGCCGGTATCCAGGTGCATATAAGCCGAGTAATATCAAAGAGATAGAAACATATGAGTTAAGCTGCCTCTGTCTGTATCGCAGAAATCAGACTGCACTAAGAGAAGAAGAATTCAGCAGCAGTTCTTATCATCTATAAAGGCCGCCTATAAGTGCTTCCAGGAGAGAAGGACAGAAATTTATTATATAAGAAAGCCTCAGAGATCGGACCTCCCAAAGAAGTGTGAAAATGTGCAAGCCCGCCATGTTCAGGTCACTCAGGCATAGCTGCAGGACGCTAATTGTGGGAGAGATGTAACCCATGTAGTACACGTTTTCATTCCTTTGGGCTCGATAGTTCCCGCGAAATTTCAATTCTCAAAGCTGCGTCGGCTGTCAAAACTTATTTCGTCTGAAATGTAACTGGTGGGAAAGGCAGGGAGGTTAACCAGAAAAGATTCGGGGGCGGAATCCACTAAGCGAACTTACGAATAAATTTTGGCTTAAGAGAAATCTTACGAAAATAGCTATTCACAAAGCTAAAACATGGTCGTGAGATCAGCAAGCTTGCGATGCCCCCCGTTGCGAAGACGATTGCTGCAGTCGAAAAAATACGTATATGTAAGGGTAGCCCAGGTGCGAACTTCAGCACTTCCACCAATAGTAAGCGTAAGTTGATTCACAAAACCTAAACAGCCGTCGCAGATCACGACTTAAGAAGAAATTTCTACGATAGGCGGGTAGCAGTATTACGAACCTAATTATGTCTACGCCGCTCGAGCTGATGCGAGTAAACGCTGGAACGCGCTGTTTCGGCTGATTGACCAGAGGCCTCTGATCAACTGACAGCGCTGGATGGCGCATGCTGATATCTTTGTGACACGCTCTGATTTGTCATCTCAAAGTGCATTGCACTGTTTCAGTGCATAATGGCTGAGCGAGAGCTGCTGTGCAACGCAGTAACATTAATGTGGTGCGGCGAATTTCTGCCTAATGTCTGATAGACTGGGTTTCCGTACGAACGCAAAAGCCTGAATTTTCATACTCGTCATGACACTCAATTGGGTGTTAGCAAATAGATGTGTAGCGTCCGCCCCTGACAACAGTCAAGTTTGTCAGTGATGTTGATGATGTTTGAGGTTTAATGGCGGTCAGTGATGTGTTTTGATCACTTCTACTGGGTTTCTTCTTTTCTTTTTCCTTTTTATTTAGTTTGAGGTTTCTCTTGCTCACAGGGCTTCGGATTATTACTTTTTTCCAACGTCTTGAGGCTACAATATAATATAATTAGTATCGAAATAAAGACCTTTATAGTCGCTTTGTAATACGGGGATAGTGATCGTGGGGATGCCAGGCGGGGTTAACCTGGCACCCCTGGCCGGCAATTGCTCCAACTGAGTGTCTCTTTCTGCGCTAAACATGTCACGATATGACTATCAGCCCTACTCTCGCACAAATTTGAGAAGAATGGGTAACATTTTTTTTTCTTTTTTTTTTTTTTTTTTGGCGGCGGTGCGGTGAATGGGCGAGAGCGGTGGCGTTTGTGGGCGATGTAGCAGACGCCCGGAAAACGAAGCTGTCGAATAGAGGTGTGTAGTGATTTGCCGAAGAATATAGCCTCAACTAGATATGCATGATGTGCGATCATGCTATCAGTTGACCGCACTTCTTTCATTTCTTGTCATTTAATCCGAGCGTTGCTTTCGCCTCGCTCTCGTACGACACCGTAAGTTGAATGCGCTGCCACTTCGGTTGTACCCTTATCTCAGCGTAAGAACTTTTTGGCTAAGAATTTGCGTACAAACAGCGCAGCTTAGTGAATTCCGCCCCCGATTTGCTACCCTGAACTGAGGAAAGGGTAAAGGGGAATGAAAGATGGAAAGAACAGCGGAGAGAAAAAGCAAAGGGGCACGAGAAGAAAAGAAACATAGGAGGTTGGGAACGTCCGTGAGAACTAGTCTCTCTAATAGGCCACTCGAATGCAAAAATTTCAAGCGTGCTTTGACCGACTTGTGGTGTAACCACTGTATAGGATGGCGTTCGCGGACTGTCTACTCCGAAAGCGGTCGGTCGTCAAGACTCGCGAGTATCTACATGTATAGGTGACTGCCTCTGCAGTGGCAATACAAATAGAACGGTATTCTACACACTCTAAACTTCTGAAGACCCGGAAGTTTTGTTGCGTTACAAGGTATAGGTGCATTTAAAGACCGTCACTTCTTGTGATCAAGATTGATTCGATTTAGCATGAGCATGGTTGGCATATGACACAAGGACGGAGGCCAAAAACAATATCACAGACGTTCGCACCCTTCACCAGTCCACGGTGATTCGGAATGTAGCAAGCTTTTTTCGCACACTGTCCAGTGTCCAGAAGACTCGATAACAGGTGGTCACAAAGGTGTGCATGAAAAAAAAAAATGTTGATCCCTCTTCCATAGGAATCTGCCATAAGACGAAAGTGAAACCTGTCTTTATAAAAGTAGTTGCAGCTTCGTTGGACGTTAAGATATATAATCAAAAGGCAAGAGATGGGTACGCTACTCAGGGTATGTGAAGCCGTTGCAACTAGACACCACGGGAACCTTACCACGGTACACGGGTCCGCGACGATTGGCACACAAGCGAAAGTTGTCGAACGACTCGCAGCCGGTAAACATCCCCCGGAGACACTGTATTGCACGCACTGGAGCACTGTGCAAATCCGCCAGAAACCACAGATGCTCGCAAACCGTACAAGCGAAGCCGAAGGGGTTGTCCGTAAATCGCTTCACGAACTCGCGGTCCGCTTCCACGAAAGGCACACTATTTGCGGGTCGGCAGCTTTCTTGCGGCTTCGCTTGGCACGCGGCCTCCTGTTGCCGAGCGGCTTCGCCGAAGGTAGGAGAATATTGGTCCGGCTCAGAAGTGCCTTAGGCAGCGAGCTAACTGGCAACGTGCTCAGTTCCACGAATGCGAGAGGCACAGTTCGTAGGGCGCACCCGGTACGCGCGAATGCGTTGTGCTTCCCGCTACCATGTCTCACGCTGGTGCGATGCGGTCAGCTTCATGACACTCCACCGTCGACGTCGCTGCCTTTCTGCAGCGCTTAACGCAACGGCATTGGTGTTTGGCGCCATTGAAAACGACGAGGAGTAGGTGGCGTGCAAACACGGCTGCTGCGCCTTGAAACTGTACTCCCGAGGCAACGAGGCGTCACAGGCTAATCCAACACGGAAGACAATCTACGTACGTGGTGAAGCTGCGTCAAGGGCGTCAGACAACAAAGCTCAGGGTGACGGACGGACGGACGGACGGACGGATGGACGGATGGATGGATGGATGGATGGATGGATGGATGGATGGATGGATGGATGGATGGATGGATGGATGGATGGATGGATGGATGGATGCTGTGAGCGTCCCAGGTTGCTTCACCAAGCTCTTTTTCTTATTTTGCCTGTCTTACCTACCACTTTTTAACAGACAAAAAAATCCCCAGCATCAAACTTCCGGCACCATTGTTGAGAACTTTGTTTTTGTACGCCTCTGTTTGTGGTCTCCCTACTTTCCTCCCACCAAACCTCCTATCACCTTTTACTAATCTCTGTTGCGGACATGTTTAGTTTGCCCGTGCTATCCTTAAACCCAAGGGCTTCAAGGAGGCAAGCGGAGCCCAAATAGACAGCTGTCTAGATATCTTCACATTCTAATCAAACATGTTCCATGTTTCCCTAGGTTTACATGTTTCCCTAGCTTTACATGCTTCTCTAGCTATACCTCAGCGAGCGCTGCTTCTTCTTCCTTGGTGTACCCCGCTTTATATCTACGCGTTCTACGACATCTGCTGATCTCGCTTAGAAAAGTAAAGAATTTCCCTTTGAGTTATCATAAATTGTTTCTTTCCTGATTTCGTTTTTTCCTCTTAGGTATTTACTCATAGCAGGTTTATTTTACATTGCCTCGACCCAGGAGATTGCCTCAGCCTCTCTGAGGCCGCAGGCTTCCCACGTTTCTTTATGACCGCATCAGTGTATGTGTTGCCAGATGTCTTTTGGCTTTGTGGTGATTGTTCCTGGGAGTGGTTTGTCGTATTCATGAAAACCACATCAGGGTTAGGCGGTGGTTCATGACGCATGGGTGGTTTCCCTTGTACTTGCTCCTCCGCACGAGCCCGAGCACTGGGCCGGTACAATGTCTCGATATGTGGCCATGTGTCTGGCATTTGTAACGCTGTGTTGTGAAGCTACCGCAATGTGTCGCACAAGACCCACCAAACGACCACTGCCGCATCAGCCTCAGGCGTCACAACATGACAGGATGACCTGCGAAAGGCAGCAACATGGAAGCACCGAACAAGACATTACACGCTTACTGATTGTTTACAGCCCTCAAAGCACTTGCCCGCGCCAACCCCTCATCAAGATGTCTCCCAGAGGTAGAAGCCATCCCTACAATGGAGCCGTTGGTGTCGGCACCTTACGCTCGACAGGGGATGTTACCTCGCAGTAATAATCATGCCTTCTGCAACGATAGCCTCACCTGAGCTGACCATCCACAATATTTTTCGTACATGCACCATATTTCAGTGGAACGCTCGCGGTCTTCGCTCGAAACTTTCAGATTTCCGGCAGCTGGTGCGAGCATATCACTTCCATTTCACAGTCATCTCTGAATCGCGCGTCGACGAACATTTCCGAATGTAAGGGTACTATTTTCATCATTCACAGCGACCGGATGACATCAGCAGATTACTCGTAGGCTTCCGCAAGGATATTCCGGCCTCCGTGGTTGATATTCTGCCTTGCAGTTACAATGAATATGTGTGTGCCATTTATTAATAGGCCAACAAGAATGCACTCTCATTGGAGTATACTTGGAGCCAGGCAGGCTTCGAGTATACTTCGATGCTTCGAGACTTGAAAACTTGATTGCAACGACACCTTCTCCACATATTATTTGTGGAGATTTTAATGTTCACAATGAAATTTGGCGCAGCCCAAACACATGTGCACGAGGAGCCAAGCTCGCAGAGCTTCTCTCAAACTATTCAATTGAACGTCTAAATGACGGCAGTATAACCTACCTCAGAGGCCCAACGACTACAAGCAGCATTGACGCGACCTTCGTAACAAGTTCAGTTGCCCGAAACTTTACCTGGTGTACCGACTTGGAAACACGCGGGAGTGACCATTACTCAATTCTTATATCAGCTGCCTGTATGCTGTTGTCACCAAGAAAATTTCTTACAAAACGTACAGATTGGGATGCATACAAGGACGCTGCAGGCAGGGGAATTACTGCTGCAACCCAGGACGAGGAATTACTTCCGACAATGGCTCATTGTCTGAGGAAATGCACACGAATTTCCACTAAAACAGTCAGCTTAGCGCCAAATGACGAGGAATCTGAAAGATCGTGTGCCATTCGCAGGCGAGCTGAAAGGAAAGTATTACGCACGAAATGCCTTGACGACCTCCGTGCCTGCCGACGGACACAACGTCATATCCGGTGTTACCTGTATAAACGTAGTCGGCAAAGATATGGCGCGACTGCTGTTCCACCTTGGATGTGGGTCAACCTGTAGCCAAAATTTGGCGGATCCTTAGAGGTATGCGCACGCCGCCCCAATAGCTTCACCCCTTTGCTGCACTCTATCTGCATGAAAGAAATTCCCCGAAAGAAATCTTAGATGAATACTGCAGTCTACTATCAGCGGGTTCAAGGCCTTCGATTTCCTCCACAGACAGTCAGTCTGGCATGCCACAGGTGGCAGTGCCAGCGTTGGATTTGCTTTTCACAATTGAAGAGCTCACCACCGCTATCACTGAATCAAACAGGCACACATCTCCGGGCCATGACGAAATAAGATATGAAGCCATCGCAAAGCTGCCCCGTACCTCCCGCTTACGACACCTGGAATATTATAATTTTTCTTGGATGTCTGGTGAGGTCCCAACGGAATGAAAGCTGGCAAAAATCGTGCCGATTCTGACGCCTTTTAAGCAGGCAACAAGGTACGAGTCCTTCCGGCCCATCGCCCTATTGAGCTGTGTAGGCAAGCTTATGGAGCGGATGATTTACAAACGTATTACATTGGTTCCTTGAAAGATAGAATACGTTTCCCCCAGAAATGAATGGCTTCCACCAAAACAGGTCTGCTATTGATAGTGTCATCGCCCTCGTCTCTTGACTTGAAGAGGACATTCACGCTGGGCGCATCCCGACGGCCGTTTTCCTTGAAATCAAGGCAGCTTTTGACTCTGTTTTTCGCCACACCATTCTCGCAGCTTTGGCTAGCCTTGGCCTCGGAGGAAAGCTATACAAGTGGATATAAAACTATTTAACAGAGCAGAAAATATTTATGAGTACTCCGAAAGGACCTACACAGTCTTACGCAGTGGAGAAGGGCGTACCCCAAGGTGCTGTGCTCAGCCCACTCCTATTCAATCTCACCCTGATACGCATAACGAGAAACCTGCCGCGAGGAGTACACATTACAAACTATGCTGATGATATCTGCATCCGGGGCCCATCAAGTTTGCGCTATATCACCTAACAACGACTTCAAAAAGCATTACTGAAGCTATCCATGTATTTGGCTCCCCGACGTCTTCACCTCTCGCCAGAAAAAAGCACAGCCATGGCTTTAACAAGAAAGAAAATGACCAAATATCCGCTCTTGCTCGGTGGACGACCGCTGCCGCACGTACGGTCTGAGCGATTCCTTGGAAATGTGATAGACAGAAATCTCTCTTGGTCACGTCAGGTAAAAAAACTACGTGCGAGGATTGCTGCAGCATCGCAAGTTTTCAAATTCATGGCGGGAACACGATGGGAATGCAACTGCCGCTCAATGGTACTGCTTGAAAAAGCCTATGTTAAAGGCTCATTGCGCAATTGCCTACCGATGCTTCAGAGATTATCACCCGCAAACAAGAGGACTCTCCATGGAAGCCGCGCGGAACAACTGTCTGCGGATTTGCCTGGGGCTCCCGAAGGGCCCTTCAGCCTCGGGAACAGTAGCGGAAGCAGGGTGTCTACCGCTAGATGTCATCACTTCCCAAGAAACAATGAGTACCCATCTTCGGCATGTGCTCCAAGGGAAGGAGCACTTCATGCACCGCGTCCACGTAACCCACAGTAAGTCTGGCTTTGGCCAAGCTGTGCAAATCTTGCACCTTCCTCCGATTATCCAGCCACAGAAATTACTGCCTTCGACTTTTCCTCTCTGGACACTTTCGCCTCTAGGTATAAACCAGTTTGCACCCGGTGTAAATGGGACATAGAGTCACATGCCACAGACGGCGCTGCTGCAGACCACTCTCCTTTACTTAGCCGAAAAATATACTCAGCACACCCACAGCTACACTGATGCCTCAACCACTCGGGAGACTTCCTCCTGTGGCCTTTATGTGCCCTCAACAAGACAAGTGCTTTCTTATCGGCTGCAGCGGAGGACATCCTCAACGACAGCAGAGTTTCACGGCATCAAAGAAGATGTCCTCTATATACTGCGCCGAGCGCCTGATCAATGGGTGATTTTCACTGACTCTAAAGGAGCACTACAAACATCGTGCAGTCTGTTAAAAAAGAACAATGATCAGCTTGTTTCTTTCGACATTGCCTACTTACATCACTTGGCCATTACATCAGGCCGCTGTATCAAATTTCAGTGGATACCTGCTCATTGTGGTATTCTGGCCAACGAAAAAGCAGATGAAGCGGCACGCAAAGGTCTTCAACACCAAAACTATAAGCGGATTTATTTCACTAGATCTGATGCTTCCCAACTAGCTAGAAGATTTGATTCTGAAGAAAAAGACTGGAAGTGGAGCTTGCCGACCCAACATTACCCTTTCCTTTACTCAATCGACCCAAATTTCATATCCAGACTCCCATCCAACATTCCTCGCCATTTGGAAACTCTATATCATCGTCTTCGCCTGAACACTGCCTATGGAAACGGCTTACGGTACCGCTTCGGTCAAGTGACAAGTCCACACTGCAACAACTGCGGCTCAATTGAAACCGTGGAGCATATCCTGTTTGAGTGTCAAGCGTATGCCGACAGGCGCGCGTTCTATGAACATTGCATGCATCCGCTTACACAGGGACCTTTGTCATTTGTCTGTGTCCTAGGCCCTTCAGCCTGCCTCACACAACAGAGGCGTGTGATGAACTTTTTATTCACATACTTAGAAAACATTGGTCAACTCGACAAACTTTAGTTCTGCTCTGTCACCCTCATGTACCTTTTACGCAGCGAATTATGTCACCTCATTGTAGGACGGTACATACACTGAAGAACGTTACCATAGCACGTCGTTGCCCATGAGTCAAAAAACGCAGTGCCCATATTTTTAAAACTTAGTCCTTTGTTTGCCCCTCTATCCGCTCTTTCTCTCCCTAATTCCCTACCCCACGCAAAGTAGCGTGTCAGCGATGTCTGCACGCCGGCTAAAATCTCTGCCTTTCATTAAAGGTCTCTCTCTCTCTCTCTCTCTCTCTAGCCTGCCTGACTGTGTTTGACGTTCTTTCTTGCCACGTTGCTTACCATACTGCAGTCGCATACTTGCTTGTAAGCTTCCCAGTTCTTCGCCTCCACCGAGATTCGGTATTTTTCCTGTACAGACTCCTGAACACTTTCGCAGCCCATCTTTTTCTTTCATATTCCTCAGTCGTTCTTCGAAATGAATTGTAGTCTGAGCTTCCCTCACCCCAAAACTTGTCCAGCCCATATCACCCTGTACGGCTTCATTTGTAGCCTTCCCGTGAGCGTCCAATGCGAGGCGTCCTACTGACCTTTGGTTGCCATCGAGTTCTCATTGCACCTGTGACTTCAAGCAAACAACCGAATTTCTAAATGCAAGTCCTGAAACAATCACACCTTTCCACATATCCCGGAGCACCTCGTGCCTATTGTATCCCCATAGAGCTCTGTGTTTCATTATGGCTACAGTTCCTCTCCTTACTGCTATTATTTTTTTTCCTGTGTTTCTATACATCTATTGCCTTCGTTGATCCATACACCAAGGTGTTTGTATTCTTTTACCCGATATATTTCCTGGCCCTGTATTGACACTGTATCTTTACTGTTTTCATTGAATACTATAAGACCTCATTTTGTAAGGCTAAATTTCAATCCTGAATTCTCACCTTCCTGTGCACATATATTAGCCAGACGTTGCATATCACTTTGCCTGCTAGCAAGCAACACAATGTCGTCCGGATAAAACAAACCTGGGAGCTCCTGCTCTAATATCGTGCCCGCCTGTTTGTATGAGAGATTAAACCCGATATTGATTCCTTCTAGCGCCCTTTCCATCCATATCATGTACATCATAAACAACAGCGGGGATAAAGAGCATCCTTGTCTTAATCTTTTGAAGATTTCAACTTTCTCCTCGCCCCTCATCCTTTCCCATTCAATGCAAACGGTATCTTTTAGATAAATCTTGCTCAAAATCTGTATACAGTCGTTGCCTAAGCCTTATACTTCCAGAATATTTCACAAAATGTTGCGGTTCACGTTGTTATGTGCTGAGATAATTGTGAAATGGCACCATCTCGCAGAGATGCTAGAAAACATGGAGGAGGAGCAGGAGGAAATAAAGAGAGAAGGCAGGGATGTTAACCAGAAATGCGTTTGGTTGGCTACCCTACTCTGGGGGACGGGAAAGAGGGAATAGAAAGATGAGATAGAGAGAGGTAGGGGAAGGGGGGGAGGAAAGCTGGCATTGATCTAGCGCACGCACGCGGGGGGCCTGAGCAAGTCAAAGGCGTTCAGATAGGCCAGTCGCCCTCAAGAACATGGAGGAAGGGGAAAAAAACTAGGAGGGAGCATCACGTGATTCCGCTAGCCAAAGCCAACCTCCTCTGAAGCCGCCCTGCCGCACTCCAGGGCCTTGTGCGCGGTGCCTTTTGAGTATGAATAGGCTCACATAGTTGCCGGTCCATTCGTGATTGTTTGGTACGTGGTAACAATTAGTGGTGCCTGCAGGCCTGCCGTCAAAGTCATGGAGGCCCGTAGGAAGTATAACGCGTGGGTTTCTTCTAAGCGGGCGTCTTTATTCTCTTCAAATGCTTTGTCTCGAAACGTGGAGAAAGCGTGGGAAGCCATACCCATGACGACATAATTTTCAAAGCATAATTTGCGCTTACTACCACAGTTAGTCAGCGCTCTCACTTCATCGTCCAACCAGCTGTTGTGTACTGTAAACTCCGGTGCGCATTTTCTTGCTAATTTTTGTTCCGCTGTCTTACTCATGTATAGGATGAGACGAGATGTTTCACGGGATAGTTATTTGTCGCGTGTTTGCTTAGTAAAACGTTCTGCTTTACGCCTTTGTTTGTACAAGAAATAACTAGCATTCTCCTGCACTCTAAACGCCGAAGTCTTCGGCTTTCCTTGAGATTTACGTGCGGTATGTTGTAAGATTGCGTGGGGCGACGTCATTACGCTTTGAGACGCACCTGTTGAATTCTCGCCGGTCTGTTGAGAGGCAGAAGGCATTGATCAGAAAGACAGCGCCGACTGGGACTGCCTGCCTTAACAATGGGCCGGCACGGCCTTAAGTATGCTCGAGACCTTAAGTATGCTCGCGAGATGGGACGAATTTCTTTCGCGCGGTAAAGCAGTCGCTGCGGTCCATGGACGCTCGCTTGTTCACCTGCACATGTTTGCAGGGGCGAGAGAAATCATTGTTTCCCAGAAGATGCCCCCAAACACGACGAATCGCCGTCGAAAATGTGGCTTGGTTGCCTTCACACGTTTGAAGGGCGAAAGGTTTCTTCGTTCCCCTGAAACCAACCCCGAAACGCGACCAGGCGTCCTTGAAGTGGCCCCCGCGGGTTGTTGGTGACAATGCCGGTTTATTACCCGATGCCTTTATTAGCTAGTCCTGACGTTTATCTTCTGATTGCTTAAGCGGCGAACCGCGTGGTGGTTCGGTGCGCTACCTGACTGACATAACAAAGACTCGACTACTTCGCACACTTGAATTCCTTCAATCAACCTCGGCGTGCGTTTTCCACCTCCTACTATGTGCGCATATTCCAAGACCCCCACAGCAGACGCAACCAAAGCGAGCCGACTAAATCTACCGCTTGCCTGTCACGTAATGGCCTATTTCCAATCATCCCATTCCTCTAAGTTTTTTATTACTAGGCTCCAAGATTGTCACGTGACGCTCCCTCCTAATATTTTCCTTCCTCCGTGCTAGAAAACTAGCCTGCTCTTTTTGCGACGTCATTTCCGCGAGGTACGTACACGCGAGAAACTTGGTGGGGACCGCCATGAGAAAAAGCAAGTTGGCTGGAATGACTCTACCGGAGTCACTTTAAACCTCACCTAGATGACGATACGATCTTGCAAAATCTTGCCCGAACCTGCTCCCCTCCTGAGCTTTGCCTCTTAACTGCGACATATACTGAGAGCCTAAAATAGTTAAGAATAGTGAAAGCTAACTGCACATCACTTCTTCATAGCTCCATTACTTTCGTGTTAAACGGCTGTTCGCAGCTCTTCTTTTTTTTTGGGGGGGGGGGGGGATTATGTGGAAGGGCCTCAATTGCAATAAATTGCATTGTTCTTCGGGTGACATTTACGCATTTTTCATCGTCTAATGATTTCGCTTATTACCGCTTATTTCTCATGGTAACTATATGCAAATACTTATCATGTTCTGCTATTTCGAACCGACTTCCTGACGCACCTCTGATTCCTTTTCGATCTAGTAAGCGTTCTAAGAACCAAAGCAATATGTATCAAACGAAAACGAGAAGTGGACGTAGGATCGTACAGAAATTTCGTAGGAATACCGTAGATATTGCGTATGTTCTGGGGGGAAACAGTTCAGGCGGGTGGATTAAATACGCAAGAAATTACGGAATAACTGCAGAGCCGGCTAAAATACCTTACAAATGCCTCACAAATTTATAATTTTGAACCAAGCGCTATGGGAGAACAATATCTTGAGCTCCACATTTGACGGACGGATGAAGTTCAGTTGGCTGTGCAAAGTTGAAGTGGGCGCTCGCTTCAGCTAAAGCGATCGCCTTACAGCCACTACGGAAACGTCGGCGCACCCACCGGTGCCCACCCATTGGAGCGCAGCGTTCGGCGACGAAAACGTTCCGCCCACGCCCACTGGCGCAGGCAGAGAAGGACGGGGGCCACGGGCCGCCGCTTCTATCCACGAGACGAAAGCACAACCCTTTGGAAGCCAATCAAACCGATTGCCAGTGGATGGTCACGGACTGTGTACGCGCCCGGGAAGGGCGTATATACTGAGCATGCAGGAAGGAACGATTCAGCCTGCAGGGTTGCGTCCTGAAGCGCAGCAATACAGGCAGGTTGTAACATGACACTAAATCTGGGCGCAGGGGATCCGAGCGATACACCATACGCAACTGTTATTGAAGCGCACCGAAGTTTCGCAGGAGCCCACGAGTGCGACGCAGGCACTAAGGCGCGCGATGAAAATATCGGAGATACCGTAAGGCCGTGGTACTAGCGTAATAGTGGGGTTAAGGGAAAGCGTTACCGTTCCGCCAATGAACTTTGCAGAAAGCAAGTTTTAGTATAGCGTGATAGCACAGTTTACGTATGGAACGCTATTCCATTACGCTTTAAATTTTGCATACATAGTGCACCTAAGTGATTCCGCCTATTCGCCAAGCATTGTGTGTGCGTCGGAAAAGTGCGAGAGGCAGTTCTATGAAAGCCGGAAGAATGTGAAGATTCAGCGGTCGGTTTAGGCTCCTCTGGCCTCCTTGAAGCACTTGGGTTCAGGGATAATAGGGGGAAAGTAAACATGTCCACAATAAAGATTAGTAAAAGGCGATCGGAGGTTTGGCAGCAGAAAAGTAGGGAGACCGCAAACAACGGAGGCGTACAAAAATAAAGTTCCCAGTAGTGGTGCAGGAAGTTTGATGCTGGGAATTCCGTGTGTGTGTGTGTGTGTGTGTGTGCGCGCGTGTGCGCGCGTGCGTGTGTGCGTGCGTGCGTGCGTGCGTGTGTGCGTGTGTGTGTGTGTGTGTGTGTGTGTGTGTTTGTGTGTTTGACTGCTTATTGTACCATACCTTGCTAATTACACTTTTTTTTGCCTTTTTGCGAGCACGTGATCAATTAAGTCAATCACACCTCCGGTACTTGAGGTGGACATTACGTTTGAGGTTTAGTTTAGATCGCGAAAAAAGGGATTTCATATTGTGTGGTGCCATCTTTAATGTGCCCCATTAAAACAATTTGTGAGCTAGGAGAGTAAGGTTACAACACATTTTCTTTTCAGACAATGCAAAGAGCTTGTGGAGTAGCAGAGCGTTCGTATCACAGCCGTCGGGTTATTTATTCATTTATTTATTTAGTTATTTATTTATTTATTTATTTATTTATTTATTTATTTATTTAATTATTACATTGGTAGAAACTCGAAGCCAGATAGCCAGCCAGATTAAGAAAAGTGGGTTTGGGTTCGCAAGGAAATGTTATCGCATTTATAGTTGCATCTCAAATATATCTTCATAAACAATTAAACTGGGTTAACTATGGAGGAGTATTATTTTGACAAAATGGACTACGAGGCTGGTTAAAAAAGCTTAGAGGCCAGGCAGTCAGATTCATGAAAGTGAGCGGGGTTTCGAAAATAATTTTTGATTTGCTCTGCTGTGACATCGAAGCTCGAACCCAGGAACCAGGACCTAGCACTCAGGTGCAACCGACGGGCCGACGCGCTGTCTCAAGAGTTCCTGCACGAGTGCAATTAGTTCTTCATGTGGGGCGTGGGCCGGCGACAGCCAGTGAACAGCGTCCTGCGCCCATCTCGAAGCAAAGCAAATAGCGTGGAGCGTAGACACGGTCGGTATTGGCACCATTGTTCGCGCCGCAGTACGAGACTTGCTAACAATGCTGAAGCCGAAAAATATGTTTTAAAAAAATCTGGGTCTTTAAGAGCCAAAGCTACGCTACGATTATGATTGTGGGGAATCAGGGTTAATTTTGCCCACCCGGGGTCCTGTAACATGCACCCGATGCACGATACGCGGGCGTTTTTGCATTTCGCCCACAGCGAAATGTTGCCGCCGGAAAAGTATCCAAGAGAGAACAGATGTGCACAGGCTCGGTGCGAGTCCGTCAAACAATGCTGACTGTCACGTGCGTGCACGTGACAATGACACCATTATAGAGTCATCGCGTTGCAGACCGGCGAGGTGGCGTAGTTGTTTTGATGTTGCGC
The DNA here is from genome assembly GCF_023375885.2 of Dermacentor andersoni. Taxonomy (NCBI): domain Eukaryota; kingdom Metazoa; phylum Arthropoda; class Arachnida; order Ixodida; family Ixodidae; genus Dermacentor; species Dermacentor andersoni. The sequence goes on from NC_092814.1 coordinate 74,076,234, forward strand.
TGCTAAGCCTGAGGGCGCGGTATCAAATCGCAAGGGTTGCAATGTGGGCTTGTTGGTAATGCATCTTCAAGGAGAGTATGGTAGCGCGATTCAAAGACGGGACAAGAGAAGACACAAAGGGACACACACAGACACAAGGACACACACAGCACACATCGCAGCCGCGGCGGCCGCATTTCGATGGGGGCGAAATACAAAAAACGTCCGCGTAGCGTGAATTGGGTGCCCGTTAAAGAACCCCAGGTGGTCAAAATTAATCCGCAGTCCCTCACTACGGCGTGCCTCATAATAATATCGCGGTTTTCTCACGTAAAGGCACAGAATTCTTTTTTTTGATCGCGTTGCTGTCGATTCAGTAACCGAGAACAATGCGCGCAGATGGCCATCCATGGCATGACTGCACATCATGCGTCTGTAGCTTGGGCTGTATTCTCACGGCAAATCACTGCGCCTCCCATGCTCAACGGCTTCTTTTTTCCGGGAGTCTCCAACATCGCCGACAAGCGGAACCACGCTAGCCCGGTTTACCGCCCTGTCAAAGGAATAGCAATGTCCATAGTGCAGGTCGACGAAATGTCTATTTCGCTACTAATTATGGAAATAAAAAAATTATGCGGATTTCGCGCACTGTGGGAATCGACCTAAGCGAAGCTTTCTGTGCTGTTTGCTTTGATTGACGATAATTAGCGTTGATATTGATGGGGAATATTTAATGTCTTCAGCATTTAGTGCAATACGAGAGTTGTGAGTTCATGTTAAATGTTACCTTGCGTGCACCACTGCTGTTTGTCTGCGTAGTACACAGACCACACAAGGGGAGGTGTTTGCTTGAGGCGTTGCTGTGCGCCATTGTTCATAACCTGCGACAACGTTAGTATTGTCATTCCCTCAGACACAGATCGCACCGTGGCAGAAGTGTTAAATTTTAATTGAATTATGGAGCTGCACCTGGCAACACCACAATCAGATTATGAAGTACGCCGTAGTGGCAGACTACGGATTGATTATGACCCCCTGGGGTTCTATATAACGACCTAAATCTAAGTGCACGAGCCCCCGTCGAAATGTGGCTGCAGCGGTCGAGGTCGAACCTCGAGCAATACCATAGCAGCAAAGCTACCACTGTGGGCACAGAAGTGTTGAGTTGACGTGCAACGCCTCGATGCTACGGTGATCTTATGCGACTTACTGCATGCCGAGCGTCAGTTGTCCGCTTGGCAAATTTCAATGGCGTTCATTTTTCAGAAATAGCATAAACGTACCGTACCGTAACTTGAACTTAAATCTATCCTATTTGTCCGCAACCGCTTTCCTGTCTAGTAGTAGCGTTTCCTCGCCTTCTCAGGTCGCCTTTCCCCCCATATACATTGTATGTGAGTTGCGAGCGATGAATGCCCTGTTATTCACTCGTTTCGTGGCTGCGTCGGTTCCACGCGTTCTCTGCCTGCCTTCTCCCCTACCTCCTCTCTATCATTCTATCCACCTCCTCTCTGGATGGTTGCACATTGTAGAATGGTAAGCGCTGCAGCTTTTGCGATGGTTTTGCGGGGGCCTACGGATAATTACAGCCGTCAAGAGGGTATTGGGGCCACGTCCAGAGAGATCCAGAGGGTATTGTGCACATGCGAAGCGGTGGAAATGTCCAAACGAGCTTCTCGCATCGCCTTTCCTCTCTGCCATGCTCCTTCCATGCATATACACGCTCTGAACCAGCCCCCGACGTGGCGTGCAAAACAGCCACAGCAGCAGCAACACGAAAGTGGATGGACGAGGCAAAGAAAGAAAGCAAAAAAAACATTGAAAATTACATAATGAATTGTTGATATGGCCTCAAGGCATGGCGAGCAGCACGCACACATCTATGAGGATGGTATGTGGCCACGCAGCACACGGTTGTACGAGCAGTTATAATGCCGCGCAAAGTGTCTGCTCCCTCGGTAGCCGGTGCCGTCTAAGGTGCTGGTCGACGAGGGCGTGAAGCGCCAACCGACGACAAAACGTGCGCGCCGCCCTTCACATGGGATCCCTGTCGAGTGCACAGAGACTTATGCAAGCCGCCACGGAAGACAAATGCAGAATGAAGCAGTAGCTACCGACACTGCTAGATTTATGACAGAAAACTTCGCTACGTAGCATCCATATGTGCACATTTCGCTCCCTATCACACTGTGACGCCGTACACCAGCGTTCACGGCTACCCCTTGACTTCCCCTCAGCTGGTAAAACCCGACGACTCCTCGCCAAGTCACTAGTTCGTTTTGCAGGTTCAGGCGGCCGCATTCCGACAGAGGCGAAATGTACACAGGCACGTATACTGCAATTTTGGAGCCCGGTAATAAATCATAAGTTATTGACGGCAAGGCTGGGAGCCTCACCTACGGTGCCTGCCTGTCATAGCCTAAGGGACACCTTATAGAAATCAAGTCTAATCAGTCAACATTTCCACAATGATCCCCGCCGTTTCCATAAATTTACCAGTTCAGAAAACATACGTTCAAGAGCACGTCAGAATACTACACAACACCGCATGCAAAGTACATAACGGTTCGACATTCCAGCTGGTTTCGGATCAAATCTGCCCAAGTGGTTGGCCTTGCTACACCGACGCAATTAGTTCGGAGCCGTCATTTCGCATTAGTGCAAGGCCAAGGTGGCAGTGATGGTATCCAGGTGACAGACGACGCAATTATGTAAACATACGAATGCGGTATCGCATTACGAAGCGGACTGCGGCTGAACAGCTGCAGTGTGTGAATATTTCGGACGAACTTTGTATGCTGTGAAACATCATCAGCCTATTTTTGTGTCAACTCCAGGACGAAGGCCTCTTCCAGCGATATCCTGCTACCCCTGTCCCGCACTAGTTGATTCCAAGTTGTGCCTGCAAATTTCCTAATTTCGTCATCTTACCTAATTTCTTGCCGTACTCGACGGCGCCTCCTTTTCCTTTGCACCCATTTGGTAACTATAATGGTCCACCGCTTATCTGCCCTACACATTTTGTGTCCCGCTTAGCTCCATTTTTTTTTCTCCAAACGTCAACTAGAATATCCACTACCGCCATTTCCTCTGGTCCACACCGCTCCCTTCCTCTCTCTTAACGTTCTGCTTAGCATTTTTCGTCCCATAGCTCGTTGCGCGATCCTTAACTTGTTCTCAAGCTTCTTTGTTAGCCTCCAAGATTCTGCCCCATACATTGGTACGCTGGCCGGGAGCGGTAAGCTCCCGGTAATAATTTGGTAGTGCCTGCCGTATGTGCTCCAACCCATTTGTATTATTGTCTAAATTTCCTTATGATCTGGGTCGCCTGCGAGTAATTGACCTAGATAAACGTACTCCTACACAGATTCTAGAGGCTGACTGCCGGCCATGCATTCTTGTTCTCTTTCCAGGCTATTGAACATTACCTCTGTCTTCTGTATATTAATCTTCAACCGTTCTCCTACCCTTTCTTGGCTAAGGTCCTCAATCGTTTGTTGCGATTCGTTTCCAACGTTGCCGAACAGGACAATGTCATTTGCACACTGAAGCCTGTTGAAATATTCACCGTTGATCCTCACTCCTAATCTTTCCCAGTTCGAAGCATGCAGTAAGTAACATTGGGGAGATTGTGTCTCGGTGCCTGACCCTTTTCTTGATAGTTTTTCTTTTTCAGTTTTTTTGTCTTGTGGAGAATTAAAACATGTGAAACATGTGTTAGTGACCACGCTTAACGTCGTGCACACTTCACACTGTATACTTCGCGATACCAGGCCGCTGTAGCCGGCTTTTTCACGCCGTCATGTCGACTTGACTACGGCGCAGCAGAGGCGGAGCACCGTAACATAGCCGATTGCTAGAAGACAATTCTTGCGCTTAATTCACAAACGCCTATGAAGGCGTTCTTAAGTGAGAGGAGGAAAATGTAGAAAGAACTTGGCACGAAGTGACGGAAAGACACGTGTGAGGTCATTTTGCCCAGGACTGATGTTAGTCTGGAGTTATAAGACGACGATGCCTGTTGTCTGCTGTCGTTTTTCTTGTATTCTGCGGTCTTCCCGCTGCCTATTGACTGTTACTGGTGTTGCGCATGCAAAACAAAAACGTAGTGGCGTCGTAATGAGCGTTATGCTGCGCACTTTTTTACCAAAATAGAAGTGTCTCCAGTGACAAGTTATGCAGTGCCAACTAGCCCACCAGTCTGTTCTCTTGAATTAATTACCGTCAGTGTGCATTTTCAGTGCATTGCTAAATTTAAGCTATATAGAAATACAGAAAAAGGCGATGCCAAAAGGAGGCTCATTTATAGTTTTATTGGTATCGAGATTCGAACAGGCTGCGAAAAAAAAAAGGTAATTAACCACTGTGCCATATTATCCAAGAGCAGACGTATGTGTTTTATAAGTTGAATTAATCATGCATGATGCCGGTTTCTTAAAAAATAACGTATGTTAGGGTTAAGTTCACTTAATAAGCACCAGCCAACAATTTGTGCTGGCAGCTTATTACCCGCTGTGAAATGGAGGAGCCTGGAGCTCAATTCAGAAAGCTTTTCGTTTTTAAGCGCTAATTGCCATTGGGCCGGTCGCTAATATGTCCACCATCAGGAGTGGTTGAAATTTCCTTTTAAGAACAATTCTATCATAAGAGCTTTTTGTGAACGTATACGGGCCCTGATTGCTACCTGATACTAAACCGCAGCCAGAACTTTATTTTGGGAAGTGCTTTCAGGACAGCTCACTTGCTATGCCTTTCCCTACCTTGAATGGGTGCTCTCACCGGCGCTATTAAATTAACCGGAGAGGTTTTGATATTGAAACTAATCTCCCTCTCTGTTACCGTGCCACATGATCTCCCTCTCGAGCTATGATAGAAGAAATGCTTGGTAGTGTAACGGCGAGTTATGTTGATGTTAAAAAAAAATCAGAGTCATTCCACTCTGTGAAGGTGAATGACCAGCGGAGCTGTATATATGGTGATAAATATGTTGATTGAAAATAAAAGACACATACCCCAATGAATTTCGTTTTTTCACGATTTTTTTTGTTTTATTAAATTGAATGATGAATGCTTCTTTTTATTTTTAAACAGTTTTATAACTGCGATAACAAATGACCACAGAGGAAGGAAGGAAGGAAAAAGTGGAGAAGGAAGGCAGGGAGGTTAACCAGTTTAGCCTAACCGGTTTGCTACCCTACACATGGGAGCGGGATGGGGGGGATGAAAGATGGGGAGAAGAGATAGAGGGCACATAACACGGCACACACATCGTTGGTTACAGTCTGTCACTCTTGTGCGGTACGTGACATCACTGTCACAGCCGCTTGTCCAAGCCCGTATCCTTCATAAACCGAAGAATGACCACAGAGAGAGCACACAAGGACAGGTGCACAAGGACATGCGCCTGTTCTTGTGGGCTCTCGCTGTGGTTGGTCATTTGTTCGGGCAGTTATAAAACGTTTTGCTAATATGCACCAACTCGCCCAACAACAAGTTATAAAAAGCTTTTATTTTTAAACTTCTTTTGTTTGCTTTTTTGAATTTATTATTTGGTAACCAATGTGACTATCGCTGTATGATCGCTACGATATACGGCCAGTGGCTCTTTGGCGACACTGGAAAGGTTCTTGGCCAATGTGAGGTTTATACACGGCGGATGACGCGTCGTGGGCACACTGATACTTGTGTAACATTGAATGCCGAACCTTTCCAAGAGACACGCCACGAACCACTTTCCATCTGGCCGAGACACGTCTATGTAGAAATCACCCGCAATTACGATGGGAGTGGAGTCGGTAGGGGTGGATCCAGCCAAAGATGCATACGCTTGGCGTTTGCTGCCCGATCTTCGTCCGTATTTTACGTGCCGCCCACCATCGCCGCGCACATTCCCGCTTCTGTTCACGACGATGTTCTTCATAGGTGCGCTGTTCTTCCGCAGTCCTCACCGCACGCGGCCTACCCATTGCACGGGTGCAAGGGAACTGGGATAAAGTTACATGGTTTGCCTATACAGCCAGTGACGTCAAACCGCAATCCATACTAAACAGTGTCTATTCTGGTTTTACTTTTTATACGATATTTTTCATACGATATTTTTTTATCACAATACGTTTTGACACTTCTCGCGGTTAAACGCAGCTGGGGCATACCCGGCGATATGCGTTTGCTTTATGTTTTAGCTCTTTTAGCTCTGGGGTGGCCGCCATATTTTTTTCCTGCGCACACGAACCACCACAACCTAGCATATAACAGCTCCGCTAAAGAAAGGGCTGAAGCCCAAATGCATTTTTCTCGCTTTATTGACTGTGCAAATTATGGAGTTGCGTGAATGAGTAGAGGCTTTAGGGAACAATAAAACCAACAAAGACGTCCGAAGAGAACATAAGTGTCTTCGCTGCATCAAGCGATTACAGACAGAGGTAGGGCGCTCGTAAATTTCACCAAGGAATGAACAAAAGAAAGAGCATCAGGCGGTTGTGATAACTAATCTGCTACACGCTGAAATTCGGGAAGATTTTTCCTCACCGACGCAGATTATGCTAGGATAACATATAAACGAACGTCTGTGGTGGGGGCTTCAATGCCACTGTTCTCAAGGATCGCTGGATGCTGCAGATAATGAAGGGCACGTTTACATTAAAATAAGTGGTCACCGAGGCGAATGCTGCCGCCATAATGTCAATTAATAAAGGGAAAATATTAATTATTAATTACCTAATGAATAAATTGCATTTATTAATTAGTTAGGTTTATTAATTACTTATCTCTACCTTGGGGGTTTCCGCATAACTATTACGTTGATAACGGCAATTATTTGATATTGTCATTAGAAGGAATCTTAGCGAAGACGAGTGAGAACATACGACATTTATAGCGTAGGGGTCATTAGGCACAAGACTGCATACAGCAAGATAAATAAAGATGGCATATATAGAAAGCTCACATATTCTTCTTGTTAACATATCAAATGATCATGAACAAGTGTGTTCACAGTATAGCCGCATAAATGCTAGTTGCACTTACAATACCTTGAAGGGTTCATTTGTGTGAAATTCTCCCTTGCACAGCCGCAGAAAAAAAAAATCAAGCCCATTCCGACCTGAGAAGGTGGATGACGAGCGCAGCTGCAAACATCGTGGTAAGAAAGGTTGTGGTGAATACTTTATTGCATCACTCATTGTCACTTAGTAAAGACGGTCACAATGGCATTAGGGTCGCTAGGATATACACTGGTCGGCATACTCGCAATTGCAGACACATTCTTCGATAATGTCACGCACGTACGCCGCTGGGTGGTCGTTTGGCGCGGATCGCTGTGGCATCGCAAGCGCGATGTCTCCAACACAAAACGCGCAAACCACTCCGTTTTCGGTCCCAACACGTCCACACTGAAGTCACCGACAACGACCAGAGGGGTAGTGTCGTCGCAACTAATCCGCGCAAAGTGAGTAGCCATGAACCATTCGACATCGCAGTTCGACATCGAAGAGACTTTCGCGTCTCTTCGCCGCGTTCTCCGACTCGCGACGGGCGTCGTCCCGTTTGTCCTGCCGCTGACGGTCGGCCTCTCGGGCACGATCTTCGGTGGTGTTTGCCGCGCGCCGCCATCGTACTCTCGTCTAAGTTCGCGCCGTTTCGCTTCGTAAGCGAGCGGATCTTAGGGAGTCCTAACCACGCGTGGCCCTCCCTCCATCACAACTCATACTCAACACTATCCAACTAGGTTTCCCCGAGGTGGCCGATGACAGCTTTCGACATGCTGCTTTGTATGTTGCATGCGTTATTTCAAATAATGTAAGCACCGTTCGCTTCACTTTGCTGGGTGCTTGTAGCCCCTGTCTTACGGGGCTGTTAGCCATTGCACCTTTCGCTTGCTTGCGGGAGTATTAGCGCTTACGCGCTTGTGAGCCATTGATGATAATAGTTTTTGTCTGCAGACGCGAAAATTCTATGGTACCCTAGCCATATACAGCTCCACTGAAAAAAAAAAGAAAACACTCTGGCAGCCTGCTTTTTGATTACCATAATTCAGTTACTGAGAACATCAATCTCAAGGAAGGAAGGAAGGAAAAAGTGGAGAAGGAAAGGCAGGGAGGTCAACCAGTTTAGCTTAACCGGTTTGCTAAATGTGCAATATCTGCAGACTATGTGATCATAATCACCCGGTTGTGCCTGAAAGCGATTCTGTTCCACAAGTTGCAAGATTTAAGTTAGACTTCGAGACGGACACGCTCAGCCCATTTCCTATCTCCACAACCATTTTTACTCAGCATCAGTTACTCCAGCTGCCTGGCTTTAGCATTGTGTACTGCAGACATATATCAGGAAATATTGTGACAGAGAGAAAAATTTAACCGGAAGAAAGGTGCAGAGGTCGGCCTGAGTGATGTGACGCTATCCTGCAACTTACCTCTGGGGAAAGGGGAACGACAGAGACAGGGGAACGACAGAGACAGTGTAGGTTAGTGAAGATGGTATGGGGAAGATGACTATGGTCGCTGCTGCACCGTCTTCCGTTTCTGCGCTACGCACATGTGCACGTTTCAAGGCATATCCACCTCGGCGGAGGGAGGTCACGGTTACTGGAGTGTATAGCATGCATGACTTTCACAGTTGTTCTCGCCACAGGCGTATTTGATCGAGACAGCAGCGATAATTTACCTATAGCCAATGGGAGTCAATTACTAGCGCTTGCGTGTTTCTAGAAAGAGTAAATATCAACATGTTGCTTGTACGAACTGACAACTCTTTCGACAATATAACATACGGTACCGCCACTGAAAACATGACGACAATGGACGACTTTTCACCTACGCTTCAGCAGTCGCACAGGAATGCCACGATGAAGCCAAATTCAGTAGCTTATAAGTAATCAGGCAATGATGAGCATGAAAGGCTTCGAGCTAAATATGTAGTACGGAGCGTCATTAAAGAAGATCAGGGCTCTTCTGTGACTATCAAGCAGCACAAACACAACACATGTATAATAAGATATGCCGAGAACTATGTCGCTTAGATCGCGAACGTTGGAGGTAGTTTTTTTTTTTCATAAATTACAAACGTCAAAGCCAACGAGTAATATGCGGTGTATATGGCGTATCGCGTGATCGCTTTAATCACCACAAACACGGCGACAACCTTTCATTCCGACCACTAGCAGGGCTCTCTTCATGTATACCAGATACTCAGGTTGCAGATGAGTTTCGCTCACTGCTTACTATATTATAGGTGTGAAAGTACAAGAGAAAGAGAGAGACAGAAGAACGGTGAAAGGGAGGGAGGTGAACGAGAAGAGAAAATTCGGTTTGCTACCCTACACTGTTCAACGAGAAAGGGGGAGGTAAGAGATCAGAAAGTAGAGAGAAAACGAGAGACGGGGAGCAGAGAAACGCCATCACAGTTTGTTCGTTGTGCTACAAGTGACTCGTTTCTGCGATTGTCTGCCTGGAAGTGCAAGATCATCATTTTTGCATATCACATCATGTGCAGAAGGGAAACAGTGAAACTTGTAGCTGAACAGCTCATTAAAGTCAAGCATGTGATACTTTAATGTAACTTCACAATACAGGAGTGTCAGCAAGCGTTGCGCTCGGCAAACAAGGAATCGGCACTAAGGCTCGACATCATTACTTATACAGTGGTTAGTGGTCTATAGACCCCGAAACTAGTCAATGTATTTTTCACGTAATGAATTATATATGGACACGGGGTGTGTTGCCATCATCGTGGAAAGTTGTCAAGGTACTTCCCTTATCGAAGCCAGGACGCGCGCATTCCGATTGCTTAGCTTGACTAGCTGCGTCGCACCTTGCTGGAAAGCAGCTCACGTATCGTCTTCAGCGGTGGCATGAAACGATTCATTTACTTCCTCAATTCATAGCGGTATTTTGGCATCATCCCTGCATTATAGACTGTATTTTAAACGTCATAACGAGTATTGATCAATACATATCCACAAGCAACTCTGCAGTAGTATTTCTGGGTCTAAAGCGCACTTTCTACACTGTCAGTCACATTCATGTTTTACATGGTATTTCCTGGCTTGCATGGCAGGATGCGTCGATGTATTAGAGATTTATTGCAAGACCACGAAATCTATGTTGCAGCAGTGTATGGAAAAAGCTTTATCACTCTCTGTCGCGTGGAGTGGCACAAGGTGGCGTCCTCACTTCAACTGTGCTTAGTATAGTCATGCTGCAAAGTCCACCCCCCCAGTTCTATCACCAGCGTTAAAAATTAAATTATGGGGTTTTACGCGCCAAAACCACCTTCTGATTATGAGGCACGCCGTAATGGAGGACTCCGGAATAATTTCGACCACCTGGGGTTCTTTAACGTGCACCTAAATCTAAGCACACGGGTGTTTTCGTATTTCGCCCCCATCGAAATGCGGCCGCCGTGGCCGGGATTCGATTACGCGACCTCGTGCTCAGCAGCCCAACACCATAGCCCCTGAGCACCAGCGTTGCGCACCACAATATATGCAGATGATGTGTGCATCTGGGTTTGCGGTTCAGATACGATTATCATGCAACAACTGCATACCGGAATAAATATATTCCAAGTATTTTCGTAGTCTCGAGGCGTGGATCTGTCTCCTGCGAAGTCGGTTTTCTTACCCTTTACCTGGAAACGATTACGGCATTTTTTTCGCTTTCTATAAGTAGAAAGAATACTCAACGTGTGAGTCATCATAAATTAATTGGTGTAGTGTTATGCATAACCCTGTTTCGGAAAAGACAAACATTAAGGCTTAGTTCAAAAGAAAGTAAACAAAGAAATGTGATTTCTGTCGGGGCCAAGGTGAGGTGCACTGTCTCATGTCCTTTTATTGCGATAGCAATTATAGGGACGCTCGAGGCGCGATCGAGCCGTCGGCGCCGTCCTAGTGGTGCTCTGGTATCGACGGCGCATGCGCCGCCATCGCGTGAAGCGTTACCCCAACTTTTCAATAAAGGAAGCCTCAGCGGGGAGCCCACGCTAGACCCACTCGCCATATGTAGTATACTCAATAATGGTCAAGTTAAATCCGTTTAACCCTTTCATGGGCGCTGACAAACACCGCGACAGTTTTCGGTCAGTCTCATCTCTGCGCCATCCAGGTGCGACGCCTGTAACGTGGCTGCCGGCGTGTTCTTTATTATTATGATTATTGAAATGAATATTGGGAGAGGTTGGCGCCTTTATGGCGGCACCGGCTACTCCTTGTTTAGCAAAGGAAACAAATATGCGCAAAAGGGAGAATGATGTCACAAAATATGGCACTCAGTAGAACACTAGATGAATAAAAACTATACAGTCTAACAGTACGGGAATCCCAATGTTTTGTGCATGAGTTCAGTGCACATTCGCATATATAAAGACAAATGTATTGAATAGCCAAAACACACAACACATGTAATTACACTGGGAGCACGGAACACAATTACACATTGCGTAAAAATTACAATCACCATATAAATCAGTTTTTAACCCAGAACAACATTTATATCACTCATTTGGCTTATCAGGATCAACTGAAACTTAACATTTCCCCAAAATGTTGGTGTCCTTGAAAAACTTCTTCAAAGCAAGAAGTGCTCTTTTCTGAAGGCCCGCAGTTGCCTATGGACCAAGTATCTTTTTTAGAGTCAATGGTCTTCTGTCTAAAAGCAACAAATTTGCTTGCGATGCCCTTCGTTGGGGATCGTATTTAGTGCACTCGAGGTGGAGATGATATCGTCTAGATGGCCACAAGAACACTGCGGACTAGAGGCACGTTTTATCCGGTATAAGAAATGTCTCGTAAATGCAGTACCAAGCCGCAGGCAGTGCACCAATAATTCAAATTTTCTGTTTTCTCTTAGATTTTCCGGAATTGATAAGTTGATGATGGGTCTATAAAGTATAACTCCGAGTACTTAGATTGCTGATCAAACCAGGTAGTTTTGCTGAGACGACAAGAAATCTGTCTCAGGAGCAGACGGACTTCACTACGCAAAAGGGGAAGATTTTTGCCTCTGCATTAATGTGCGCCAGATTCGCAGCTGCGTCCGCTGCAGTATTACCAGGAATATTGCAGTGCCCGGGTAACAACAGAAATGCAATTACGGGATTCATTGCGCTTGCTTCTGTATGTTCTTTGAGCGTCTCATACAATAGTAAAGTGTTCAAAGAATTTTTCTTATTGCTTTGTAGTAATGTGAGAGCCGCTTGCGAATCGCTAAATATAACCAAGTTTTGCGAATTCTTTTCTGATGTTATGAAACGCAAAGCACAGAGAGAGAGAGAGAGAGAAAGAGAGAGAGAGAGGGGGGAGGCAAAGGAAAGACAGGGAGGTTAACCAGAGATTATCTCCGGTTGGCTACTCTGTACCGGGGGAGGGGAAAAGGGTTGCGATAGGTGAGAGAGAGAAAATAATTTAAAAAAACCATAAAGCACACAGGATTGCAAACAGTTCTGCCATGGTGGAAGATTTCTCTCGGGATTATTTAAATGTTTGCTCTAGCGCCAAATGTGGAATGACGAATGCTGAAGTCGAGGAATTTTTATGACACGAACCGTCTGTATACACGTGGATGTACTGGCAATATAATGAGTAAATTTGGAAGAGTGCCAGTTGCTGTGCGGCTACCATGAACATGTCTCTCTTAGGTATAATCCCGTCGACTGATAATTCTATTTTAGGACTTGTTAACATCCAAGGAGGGTAACTAACAAACACTTTGCATAATTCAAATCTTGGTAATAATTGTTTATGTTCTTGAACAATATCATGAATAGTTTCTTTCGCAAAGCGCGAGGTTTAATGGATGCTTCTCGTGCTGGGTTAAGATGCGATAAATATGTCGGCATGTTTCAACCGTTCGTATGACTGGCAATTGTGGCTGACGAGCTTCAGCAATAACTAGAGAAATCGAAGTAGCCTGCGGAACCCTAAAACACACTCGCAGCCCCCTTGCCAGCAAACATTGATGACGTTCCTCAGAAACTTGCGATAAACCATGGAGAATAGGTGCTGAATAAGCATTCTTTTAATTTTTGTTTTATGAGTGCGTTATGAACTTGTAATAGTGAAGAAACTGAGCCCCACCCCATATTGTGCCAGCGAGTCACCGAAGTACGTTTACTACAGCACTGGTCTGCGTTTCAATTGCGCGGATATGTGTTGCCCATTGTCAGCTAGTGGCCAAGAATAACTCCAAGAAATTTATGTTCTTTCACGAACATCAAGGTTTGCCGGCGTTCGTTGTCGCGCAAGGGTTGTGAAGCTACTGGTATCTGCCATAGGTCGCTGTTCCTACGGCGCTGCAGCAGAGATCTCGCACGCTCCGTCACTTCATGTCGCCTCCACATAATCGTTAGAACACCATGCGAGTAGCTCGAGCGCAACGCGAAACATTTCAGTCATTCGCCTTCGGGCGAAACTGCAAATTCTTTATTGGCGTGTTTGTCAAGTTTAGCTGGATTAGCACCAAGTTTCTGCGAGTGTCCTGGATACGATAGCGTACTGCGATAGCATGCCCGCCGAGCCTCATAAATGTAATTTTTCGAACCAAAACTATAAATGTTCTTTCCTTTTTTTTAATCCTGCGTGCTTGCGTTGTTTTTGTAGCTACACAACGTCACTACGCCGCATCTTTTTTTGCTACAGACAGTATAGAAGGAACAAAAACAGATGAAGGTAATTAATGGGGTTAGGTGTCACAAAACTGCACAGTGGACTATGAGGGACACTATGGCGGAAGATTTTGAAGTAATTTTGACCGCCTGAGCAGCAGTTGCCTCGCGCGCAGCGTCGCGCCATGTCGCCTCCGTGCGGGGAGCTCGACCGTGCGAGGAGCTCCAGCGAGGAGCTCCAGCGTGCGAGGAGCTCCACCGTGCGAGGAGCTCCAGCGTGCGAGGAGCTCCACCGTGCGAGGAGCTCCACCTTGCGAGGAGCTCCAGCGAGGAGCTCCAGCGTGCGAGGAGCTCCACCGTGCGAGGAGCTCCACCGTGCGAGGAGCTCCACCGTGCGAGGAGCTCCACCTTGCGAGGAGCTCCAGCGAGGAGCTCCAGCGTGCGAGGAGCTCCACCGTGCGAGGAGCTCCACCGTGCGAGGAGCTCCACCTTGCGAGGAGCTCCAGCGAGGAGCTCCAGCGTGCGAGGAGCTCCACCGTGCGAGGAGCTCCAGCGAGGAGCTCCACCATGCGAGGAGCTCCAGCGTGCGAGGAGCTCCACCGTGCGAGGAGCTCCAGCGAGGAGCTCCAGCGTGCGAGGAGCTCCACCGTGCGAGGAGCTCCAGCGAGGAGCTCCACCATGCGAGGAGCTCCAGCGTGCGAGGAGCTCCACCGTGCGAGGAGCTCCAGCGAGGAGCTCCAGCGTGCGAGGAGCTCCACCGTGCGAGGAGCTCCAGCGAGGAGCTCCAGCGTGCGAGGAGCTCCACCGTGCGAGGAGCTCCAGCGTGCGAGGAGCTCCACCGTGCGAGGAGCTCCAGCGAGGAGCTCCAGCGTGCGAGGAGCTCCACCGTGCGAGGAGCTCCACCTTGCGAGGAGCTCCAGCGTGCGAGGAGCTCCACCGTGCGAGGAGCTCCAGCGAGGAGCTCCAGCGTGCGAGGAGCTCCACCGTGCGAGGAGCTCCACCGTGCGAGGAGCTCCAGCGTGCGAGGAGCTCCACCGTGCGAGGAGCTCCAGCGAGGAGCTCCAGCGTGCGAGGAGCTCCACCGTGCGAGGAGCTCCAGCGAGGAGCTCCAGCGTGCGAGGAGCTCCACCGTGCGAGGAGCTCCAGCGTGCGAGGAGCTCCACCGTGCGAGGAGCTCCAGCGAGGAGCTCCAGCGTGCGAGGAGCTCCACCGTGCGAGGAGCTCCACCTTGCGAGGAGCTCCAGCGTGCGAGGAGCTCCACCGTGCGAGGAGCTCCAGCGAGGAGCTCCAGCGTGCGAGGAGCTCCACCGTGCGAGGAGCTCCACCTTGCGAGGAGCTCCAGCGAGGAGCTCCAGCGTGCGAGGAGCTCCACCGTGCGAGGAGCTCCACCGTGCGAGGAGCTCCACCGTGCGAGGAGCTCCAGCGAGGAGCTCCACCATGCGAGGAGCTCCAGCGTGCGAGGAGCTCCACCGTGCGAGGAGCTCCAGCGAGGAGCTCCACCATGCGAGGAGCTCCAGCGTGCGAGGAGCTCCACCGTGCGAGGAGCTCCAGCGAGGAGCTCCAGCGTGCGAGGAGCTCCACCGTGCGAGGAGCTCCACCTTGCGAGGAGCTCCAGCGAGGAGCTCCAGCATGCGAGGAGCTCCACCGTGCGAGGAGCTCCACCGTGCGAGGAGCTCCACCTTGCGAGGAGCTCCAGCGAGGAGCTCCAGCGTGCGAGGAGCTCCACCGTGCGAGGAGCTCCAGCGAGGAGCTCCACCATGCGAGGAGCTCCAGCGTGCGAGGAGCTCCACCGTGCGAGGAGCTCCAGCGAGGAGCTCCAGCGTGCGAGGAGCTCCACCGTGCGAGGAGCTCCACCTTGCGAGGAGCTCCAGCGAGGAGCTCCAGCGTGCGAGGAGCTCCACCGTGCGAGGAGCTCCACCGTGCGAGGAGCTCCACCGTGCGAGGAGCTCCAGCGAGGAGCTCCACCATGCGAGGAGCTCCAGCGTGCGAGGAGCTCCACCGTGCGAGGAGCTCCAGCGAGGAGCTCCACCATGCGAGGAGCTCCAGCGTGCGAGGAGCTCCACCGTGCGAGGAGCTCCAGCGAGGAGCTCCAGCGTGCGAGGAGCTCCACCGTGCGAGGAGCTCCACCTTGCGAGGAGCTCCACCTTGCGAGGAGCTCCAGCGAGGAGCTCCAGCGTGCGAGGAGCTCCACCGTGCGAGGAGCTCCAGCGAGGAGCTCCACCATGCGAGGAGCTCCAGCGTGCGAGGAGCTCCACCGTGCGAGGAGCTCCAGCGAGGAGCTCCAGCGTGCGAGGAGCTCCACCGTGCGAGGAGCTCCACCTTGCGAGGAGCTCCAGCGAGGAGCTCCACCGTGCGAGGAGCTCCACCTTGCGAGGAGCTCCAGCGAGGAGCTCCAGCGTGCGAGGAGCTCCACCGTGCGAGGAGCTCCAGCGAGGAGCTTCACCATGCGAGGAGCTCCAGCGTGCGAGGAGCTCCACCGTGCGAGGAGCTCCAGCGAGGAGCTCCAGCGTGCGAGGAGCTCCACCGTGCGAGGAGCTCCACCTTGCGAGGAGCTCCAGCGAGGAGCTCCAGCATGCGAGGAGCTCCACCGTGCGAGGAGCTCCACCTTGCGAGGAGCTCCAGCGAGGAGCTCCAGCGTGCGAGGAGCTCCACCGTGCGAGGAGCTCCAGCGAGGAGCTCCACCATGCGAGGAGCTCCAGCGTGCGAGGAGCTCCACCGTGCGAGGAGCTCCAGCGAGGAGCTCCAGCGTGCGAGGAGCTCCACCGTGCGAGGAGCTCCACCTTGCGAGGAGCTCCAGCGAGGAGCTCCAGCATGCGAGGAGCTCCACCGTGCGAGGAGCTCCAGCGTGCGAGGAGCTCCAGCGAGGAGCTCCACCATGCGAGGAGCTCCAGCGTGCGAGGAGCTCCACCGTGCGAGGAGCTCCAGCGAGGAGCTCCAGCGTGCGAGGAGCTCCACCGTGCGAGGAGCTCCACCTTGCGAGGAGCTCCAGCGAGGAGCTCCAGCATGCGAGGAGCTCCACCGTGCGAGGAGCTCCAGCGTGCGAGGAGCTCCACCTTGCGAGGAGCTCCAGCGAGGAGCTCCAGCATGCGAGGAGCTCCACCGTGCGAGGAGCTCCACCGTGCGAAGAGCTCCAGCGCAAAGCTACACTTTGCCATTGCTTTCAATACTTCGCCTTTGGGCGAAACTGCCATTTTTTTTTTCAATTATATATCAGTCTTGCGAGGCAGTCTGTGGCCTATGATTAACCTATGCCGAATAACTTTGACTCAAGAAGGCCTCATCCACTCTCTTTCATCCCGTATCTGCTTGGGTGTGCCAAATATATCTTGGAGCTGTTTTGTAACAGCTGAGGCACGTGAATCTTGTAGAGGTGCGCTTAGAAATAGAGAAGCTAGCAGTCATTTTGCTCGTATTTCCCTTCGAATATCAGCATCGGGGTCAGGAGCTCTTATTCTAAAGAGTCCTGCCAGCTACTTTGGCAAGCAGCAAGATGGTCTCTATTTCAGTATTACACTTCATGCGGAATGAATGAATATATATGTGTATATATATATATATGTGTATATATATATATATATATATATATATATATATATATATATATATATATATATATATATGTATGAGATGTAGTAGAATTGGCTGAGAAACATTCCGTCTGTCGAAATGCTAAGCTAACTTTGTACTATCTACTTGAATGCAACACAGATAGTGAACACAATTGCATGGATGGTTCAACCCGTATACCAACGGGTCGGCATCAGCATCTGTTTCCATATCTTGAGTGCGAAAAAAAAAGCAGCTTTCACATGTGGCATCCTCTATGGTGACAGAGCCACATGCTATGCTTCTGGCTGTCCAGTTCATTCAGAAATAGTCTGGGCTATCTACACAGCGTATCCTGACAGACTCAATGTAAGCAGTAGTATGCTTATAGCAGTCCTGCTCCTTGCGTTGCACCAATGCAACTATGATATGCAGGGTGCCCCAGCTAACTTTAGCCAGAGTTTAAGAATATGCCGGTGCACTCTAAGACGGCGCGACCACATGCATGTTGCTGACTTTTGTATGGAGTAAGTCACACTATATTTTGTATTCTGCTTAATTGCATAATTAGTCAACATTAATTAACCAACTTCGGAAGCCGATTAGACAGTTTCTAACTTTCTATCTATTAGGCATTAGTGTTTTTCCGCTCACTTCCTAGTTGAATTTTTTTGTCTTCGTTGCTTCCCAAGCTGATTAATTAATCTTGACTAATTATGCAATTAAACATAATACAAAAAATAGTGTGACTTACTTCATACAATAGTCAGCAACATGCATTTGGTCGCGCCGTCTTAGAGTGAATCGGCATATTTTTAAACTCTGGCTAAAGTTAGCTGAGACACCCTGTACATAATAACACAGACGGTAGCTGCAGATGAGGTGAAATGACACGTAATCAGGTCTTAGTGTATATCTTGTCACGTTGGCATCGCAATGAACGTTGAAGCACATCTAGGCTTGCTGCGGATGCCCACCATTAGGCAACTGTTGCGAAATATGTTAAGCAAAGCATTCGCTTTGATACAAATTCTAGGGATAGCCAAGGGATAGCCATATCTACAGAACTGGACCCCAACTTATTATTCCTGATACATACGGGCGCTGGTCGTGCCATGGGTTGTTAATTCCCCGACTTAGACTAAATGTTGCTTACACAGGCTGCTTCATTTATCAGATACACCATTGAACACTGCTTTGTTGCAAATGCGGTCACCTATGGGAGAACGTTCAACATATCTTTATGAATTGCCCTATCTATTAATTACACAGGGCTGTTTTTATATTGACGCTGAATGGTCTTGGTAACCGTCCTTTTGCTGTATAAAAACATGCTTGAACTGTGGAATGATCCACAAACGCCAACAAGAGCTCTGAAACACCTAATACCTTTCTTAACGGACAGTGGCAATGAATCTGATTATTGACACCTAGTTTTATTTTTCTGTTTTCTATTTTCGTGTTCTCATTTCCTTGTACATTTGCTTGTTCATTTCTCTTTTTTAGTGCATGATATGTATTTCCTAGTATGCATGTCTGTATCTTTTACCCTTTGTGTTATTTATTGTGAAACTCTCTCGACGGTAATATACGTTTCTGACTGATACTTAATTTTTATATTCCTCTGTTTATCTTCAGTTGCTTCTTTTCTTTACCATTTATGTGCACATTGTACCAAGTGCCTTATCGCACCCACTACGCTGCTAATTGGTTGGATCGCGTCGACGCTTAAGTGCTCATTGTTCTGCGTATGTGTGTGTTTTTATTTGTTCATTTCCTGGTGTCATTTCTGTATACTTATTTGACAATCAAATGTTGTAGAGAAGCCCGCGAAGAAAGTTGTCACCATTTCCAATACTATCAAATCAATCAATCAGCTACGGCTTCTTTTCAAGGTTCTTTGACCGCACTATCTTCTGGCTGGCGTCTTCGAAAAGCACGAATACATTCCTGTGCTGCTTGCTAGCTCACGCCTATACACAGAGAAAGGAAAACGACTAGGAGAGAGCATGACGTCATGCAGCTAGCCTCAGCAAGCCAACCTCCACTGACGCCACTCCTCGTTACCTTCAGAGCCGACCTGCGCTTTGGCTATTGGGGCATAGGCCCTAGGGACTTGGTTGCCAGACTTTTCAGGGCATCATTTGGTTCGTTGTAGCCTTTAGTGACGCCCTTGTCACGATCGGCCCTCGCCAGCCACTCTCCGCTCTCCTCTACCCCATACACTCCTCACGCTCGGCGGCTAGAAATCACCGCTGGCGTGTCACGTGGAAAGGGTCAATTTACCATAAGCCTCTTTATATTTTTTTTAATCACTAGCCTTCAAGAGTGTCACGTGACGCTCCCTCCTAGCCTTTTTCCTTCCTCCACGCACCTACTCGGCGGGAGATCCTTCCTTCCTTCCTTTGGCTATTGCGCATCGTTCTGCGCAGCCTGGAGAAACATCTCCGAGTAGTGTAAATCTGACGTCATGGGCTTTGGATCGGCGGCACGGCTGATGATTGTTGCAAATGGCCGAACGGACACGTTCAGTTAATTTCTTAGCTCGTAACTGCTGCCCGTAGTAAAGCTTCCCGAGAAGAGTCACCCTTGGAAGCGCACCCAAATCTAAACAAATACCAAAGCCCACAACGCATATTTGTAATCGATTTATAATCGCTCGAATAACTTCTCGCTTTCATGCATTTTTACTCGCAGTTCAGTATTTTTTTTTTTGCTCTTAATCTTAAAACGCCGTAGTAGAGTCGACTGCTGCTCTTCGCTTCAGGCTCGCGAATTAATCGCACTTCAGCCAAACTTGGCTTAAGTGTAGCTGAAACGAACGCTATTGTTATGTCGCAAACAAATTGATATTCTCTCGTTGCTTTCCTGGTATGCTCTCGTTCACTGCCCCCGCTTAATTTTGAGCTCCTGTCTTGCTTTCTATCCAGCTGGGCGCGCACCTGAACGCTGCGTCACATTACGTCAGGCATATGTTAACAAGCCTCAACAAAGGCGACAGCCTCAACAATTCAGGGAAGCGTCAACATCTGGAGGGTAACGTAAGCTAGAATAACAATTACATTTCTGTTTTACATCCTGATGCGTTCGGCTTCCCTGTACTATTTAAGGTCAATATTCTTTTCTTCAGGTTGTACTTTATGGTTATGGTTGCACCAACTCCTTCATTGTTTGCACTAATTCCATCAAATGTACTTGTTACCTCTCCCGACCGATAGATACGGTCATTTGTGTCAACAAAAACAAAACAAGACGCACAGCGATGTAAAGAAAATATGCCAACAGACACGTAATAGACATTTAGGTGGCTGAGAACATCTATAGAAACTTGAATAACAACGTAATCTAGAAAGGCTAACGACAAGCCTACAGGTTCCCAACTCTTCTTGCTAGCAAGAACGTCCGGATGGCGTCCGACCTTTAAGATCACTTGTTGCGTGCTTCTCGTTTTTCAGTTAGTTTCTCTGTCGCCATACTCGAGAATTGCGTTCGCGCGTTCATCCGCCCCTTCCAATGGTCGACATCCGTGGCGCGTTTCGCGAAATAGCAGCCTTTGAAATTCCGCATGCCGGATCACAGGCTCTCGCGAAAAGTTCAAGGCACGGTCTTCCGCATGCAGGGCGCAAAGCGCGTTAATAATCCGCTTGTTTTTCTCTCTTCCGCACACTCGCTAATGTGATACGGATCGCCGAAGCTGCGCGTTTTCAAGAAAAAGGAAACGAGAGAAGAAAAAAAGAAACGCTTGCTGCGTTGCGCTATTTTCGATATCCGTCTATTCATAAATGACTTTCAAGTTGGCGCAGTCGCCCGCGCAGGCATGTTCCACTGCGCCCATGGCAGACCGGCGCCCGTGGGGCCGACCTTATTGATGCTCGTGCGCCTCTGTTCATTCGGCCGGATGCACGCTACTGCTGGCTGTCTCCGAGCGTAAAGCAACGCCGTCCTCTGAAGCCTTGCACCGTGAAATGGCACGGCCCGAGTGCAATTATATATAACTCCGAGCGCAATTACGTAAGTCCGCTACGTAGGAGAATTAAAATTGGGCCGAATTTCGATTGGCTCATTTTAAAACAGCCCGGGAGAGAGAGATCGAAAGCGGTGCTAGAAGAAGAGCTACACATGACAACTTTCATTTTCAACTGAGTTCTCTCACTCTCTTCATATTTTTTTTTTTTTTTAAGTGGATGGGACACAATATATGCAAGCTGAGTGCAACGTGTCGGCGACGATCAATCACAACAAGCAGGTCCCATAGAACAGGCGGGATAGGCTGATGGTTAGGTCAAACCTAATCACTAGATACGTATTTTGGCTTGGTGTAGCACCATTCTGGCCTTTACAGGCGCATCTGTGCGCGTATTCAGAAAAATATACGCAGATCTAACAGTCACATCTTGGAATCTACATATATGAAGCGAAGCTTTCGTGAAGCGGTTAATCAGATGCTGTATAAGTTTGCCCATTTCGTTCCTGCGTTCTTGGCGCAAAAAAAAAAAAGTAAAATAACTGGCGCGCGTATGAACTCTCGTGCATCCGTGCTACGCCGCGAACGCGCTGGAATGCGAGCAACAGTGCTGTAGCGTTCGTGGCGCGGCCGTGGCTACGCGATGTCAGCGATCCTATATTGCCATGTATTTGTTCGTGTCTTCTGATTTATTGTAAATGCACCAGCCTCTTCCTGGCCGATCCCCTGTTGTGGAAACGTGACATATTGTGGAAATCATAATCATCATCAACACGCGGCGAGCATCTCAAATAGCTACTTGGAGCTATATACTTTGTATCACGATATGTAACGTCCGTTTCTTGGCCAATTGCCCGCTTGCGGTATGTGCCATAGTATGGAAAAAATGATCATAATCAACACGCGGACATGCTTCGTGGTCCATATCCCGTTGTGGGGGTCATAGTATGGAAACCATTATCATCATCAACACGCGGTGGTCGTCTGAAAGAGCTAGTTCATGCTGACACGAGAGCAGTATACGTGTGATGGTGCTTGATAACCTGGTAGTATTGAAGAAAGTTTATTCCTGTTTATTCATCTATTTTATTTTTATACACTCGGGGCTTATATATGAAGTATAATAGAGGGGAGGGGCTACAGAGTGGTAATACACGTAAAAAATGACTTAATTGGCAGCACTGTTAGAAAAAGCACTTAATCTAATCGTGTTCATATTTCAAACAAAAAACAATCCGAAGGCACCTAGACCCTTCTTATGGGTTGTGAATGCGAAAGCATTAATCTCCAATTGAACCCTGCTGAGCAATCCTTCCATTTATGAACTCACGGACAAGCGAGCGCGTTGGCACGCTTGGCGAACGCCTCGTAGATAGCAAAAGGCCGGTGCCTTTCGATCCGTGATGTCATGCTACCTTGCCCGATTGCCATAGGATCTAATGGAGACGTTCTAGAGTAAGCGGCGGTGATTTTGACGTCACCGCTTTCGTAATGTCGGGCTTGGCAATGGAAGTTTTGGTCCAAGTAGCATGGTATCATAAAGCACAGTGTACAGGCCTGTTATCTAGGATGTGTTACGGTTGGCGTCTGGCACCACGTGCAGAAAGGAATTTCACCCGACCTTCTCTCACCATGCCTCGTCGAAATGAGGCGTGACTTCGCCTGCTATGGTTGGCGTCCCGCACGTCGTGCAGAAAGGACTTTTTTTCACACGACCTTCACCCACCATGCCCCGTCGAAATGAAGTGTGACTTCCTAATTCGCCATGAGCATTTCAAGTGTCTGCCGGTCTGGCGGAAGCCCTGCAGTGTTTACAGACTTCTTTTGTGTGTGTGTGTGCGACTTTAGAGGGACTCTTTCCTCGAACGGTCAAACTCTACAGGAGAACTTCCACGAACCAGCAACGCGCAAAAGAGACGGACAAGCGTCTACAATTCCAGGAGGCTCGATCGGTACCACCAGAGGCGTGGTATAACCGGAGGCGGGGCCCTCTGACGTCGACGGAAGCAAGATCCCTCCCAAGATTGCAGAGAGCCTATTTAAAGGGCACTGAAATGTACTTTTGATCACTTTATTCTCTTCTCTTCATCTTTCAACAACCTTTGAATAAACCGTGCATGTTTCGCACTAGAAATCGTCTCGTCCTTGCCCGGTCGCCATGGTCTACCAGATGCCTGCAGCCCGCCGACAACGCCACGCTACCCAATAGTAACGTCGGTCGAGCTTCGATAGGCAGGCGTCGCTACAACTCGGCAGCAGTACGATACGCTACCCTAGAGTACGCAACAGATGCGCTGGTTTAGCCCAATGGGTATGACACTCGGCTTCTGAGCGTGAGGGTAAGGTTCGAAGCTCACTACCACCAACGTATTTCCTTGCGAACTTATTATGTTTTTGTATACATTAATTTTCTGATAGCTCACGAGGGTTGCAATGTGGGCTTGTTGGTAACGCATCTTGAATACCCTTATTTTGAATATTATTAAATACCCTTATATTTAATACCTGTATACCTTTACCGTGTGGAAAGTATTACGTCGGGCAGTCGGGCAGATGCATTAATGATAGACTGCGCGAACACAAAAATAAGGTCGACAAAGTTCCATCAGATGGGTATCTCTCCCTTCATTGTAAGCAGCATAAGTGCTGCCCTCTGTTCTAATCAAGAACCATTAGTGGTAGAAGTAACTGCGAAATGACTAGACTTATAATAGAAGCCGAGCAGATTGTCGCCCTGGGAAAATCCTGTATCAGTGAACCATCATTGGCTCTCTCTGAAAAAGAATGGAAATTTTTGCGCATGGCTTAAGATATCACTTAGAAAAATTTTTCGCTTTGAATGTTTAACTGTTCACGTGGATGTGATTCATGTTGGCTGAGTATATAAGTACGACCTGGTTTTCCATAATAAACATTGTTGGAAGTTAGCGCTGTGTGTCTTCTCGTGTCCTGTCTTTTTAATCGCGCTACCGTACTCCTATTCTTTATAGCGATTACCGAGGCGAAGTTAAAACTCCGGCGAGAGCTTGCGCGGATAAAACAGACTTCCGAGAGCAAGAGTAACGTGGCGTCGCTACGATGCCCTCTCCCTTCACGCAACACCTGAGATGACAGCAAGTGTTCGCATTTACCCGCTCTGCTCCGTCGAGACGTGCACGTGACGTGGAGTCACAGCGAATCGGAATTTAGCTGCCGTTTCGCTGCTACAGACGCCGGCTTTTTCGCTCAATGAGCCACTTGATACTTTCGCATCAAAAATCGATTGTGGCCGAATGGTTAGAGCATAAGGCTGCTGCGCTGGGGGCCGACGATTGGATCCCACCACCGGACGCGCTTCTTCCTCTTTTTTTTAAGAGTGAGGAAGAGTCTACACGGCGAGGATCCGAGCAGCGACCGACACACCCAGGCGACACCATGGAATGGTAGGCAAAGAAAGACTTCACTTTAAAAGCTCTTACGATAGATTTTTTCATAAGAGAAAATTCCAGGCAAGTCTGATGCTGGACATACGTTTATAGCGAAGGCGGCAAGCCAATGGCGAAGAACACTTACGAACGAAAAGCTTTGTGCATTGGACCTGTGCTTTCTTGCGATGTGATCATGCTACTCAGCATTGTTTCGTTATAAATGATTTAACGCATCTTCAATCCGACACTGTAGCTATGTCGTACAAGGCCACGTCCTGAATGCCTTGTATTCACCTTCAAGCGAGAGTGATGCGATAACGCTCGCGCACTGGAAACAACGCACTTGCCGTCATAAAAGGATTCTGTTTATTTTTGTGCATATTCAGCAAAAATATTTGCTAGTGTTTGTTCAAGTGTTCATTCGATAGAGCTGTTTTCTCCACTGCGCCGTTTTTATACGAGCTGGGTTGCCGTCGCGCTAGTTTGATTACAAAGCTGAAACAGGACGAAGAAAGGAGTAGGCGGGCAAGACAAGCGCTGAATACCAACTAACAACACATTTCGGCGCGCGAGAGAGCACAGAGGAAAGTACTCTATGAGCATAAGCAGGTGCTGCAAAAATGTAAGTGCCTCATCTCGCCTCCATGAATGAATGAATGAATGAATGAATGAATGAATGGGAAAAGCGTAAAAGAAAATGATACGCAGCTGCTGCGCAAAGATATCAGTTGATCGTGTAGTTTACCTGCGAACGACAGTTATGAGCTAGCAAATGGGAGGATTATGTTCGTTCGTCGCCTTTTCATTTGGATACGGTGCAAAGTAACGTAAGATGAAGATATCCAAGGAGGTATACTGATGATCAGGGAGGCGTGTACCTAACTTCAGTTTCAATCAGAGCGTTTGAAAGGGCGGACCGCGGTTACTTTGCGCAAGTGAAGATAACACAATTCATCCTCCAACGTCGGAAAAACTCCAGAATGACCCAAATGATTAGGGCTGTTATATCAATCGTGTCTGGAGCCTGGAGCAATATTCGCGCCATCTCGAAGAAAGCGCGAAAAACGGGGATTTATATGCCATGCCCTTTTTGCCCAAGTTTTCGGCGGTTCCCCAATGGCGTATAATTAATCGCGGTAAGGAGAGCGGCCAGCTCAGTTGCCGTCGATGTCGTCATGTGGGACACTATGAGTATGATCGTTACTAATTTGAGTGGCATGATCTACCTACCTGATCTACCTATCTACGACCTGAGCAGCTTGCAGATGAAACGGAGCTGTCGGTGTAAATGTTCCAGCAGTCCCCGTACTCCAATACAGCCCATCAGAGCCTGCTGCCAAGCCTACGTGGCGGAATCTACGACCAGTATCTCTGAGATTCGGAAGGTTCACCATACAGGTCTCGAAAAGGGACAAAACATCCTTTTTACTGGTTTACCCGGTCATTGCGACAACGTTGGCAATCACTTCGCTGACGGTGCCTCTAGGTCCGCCAACGACACTGCCCAGACGCTTTGAACACATCTGTCTAGAACGGACGCCGCAAAAACATTAAAAGAAAGCAGGGAAAAAAAGAAAGACAAACTCGGAACATTCGCTCGTAACGCCACTCTAGCTGACTGGAACTCGCCCCGTCTGTCGAACTGCCGCCAACGAATTCGCTTCCAAGAATATCCAACTATCACAAGGCCTCTCCCGCTGTGATGCAACATTATTGTGCTTTTGAGTACGGCAGAAATTTGTACTCGAACCGAAGAGGAGGTGTTGATACTGAGATAACTTTATTTACCATGATTTCAAAGAGTCTCGCATAATTGCACGCATCCTGAACCCAGCAACAGTTATGAAAGCTGACGCAGGAAGTATCGAGAGAACGCGATCCCTAAGGTCCGCTCTAACCACATTTCCACACAGGTACCTACATACCTTTATCTTCAGAACAAAGCAGAAAACAGAGCGCAAGGCAAGGGACATAGTGAAGCAAACACTAGCACCTTACTACATGTCTCGTCTGTTGGCGCTTTGTTTTGAAGGTGAGTCTGTACAAACTCGGCTTAATAGAATTCATATAGTATGTAGTAATATAGCATAGCATATAGAATTCATATATAGTATATAGTAAGCGGTCACGAAAGGCTAAAGTGAGGGTAAGGAAAATGGCAATGCTCTACAAGAGCGACTAGCTCCGATAGGGAATGGGGTATAGTCTAATGCTCGACATAAAATCGTCATTGAGAATAGCACAAGGTCAGAATAAAACGAGCCCTCGCCTATAAGGTTGGAAGAAAGAAACATATTATTGACGTTTCGGGGCCGCTATGGGTCCCTTGTTCAGAATTAAGGGCAACGCGAGATGGTCCAACAGGTTACGCGTTAGGTCGCGCAGAGTGAAGTATATCTCGGGTATAGATTATCCTGCGTTCGCTTTATCACGTGTGTTGTTCCTTGGGTGCACAATGACTCTGAGAATAGACGTGAAGATGGACGCTTCTTTGTCGCCATTGCACCAGCATAATCCCTCTCAGTAATGTGGTTAGTGGATATGTATATAATGATCCACCAAGGCGTTCGAGCTTGCGTTTCCTTTACTGACGTCGTTCTTCTGCTGTGAATCCTTCTTTCAAAGTTTCCCCTCTCGCCAATGCAGCACGTCTCACGATTCTTGCACAGTAGCTTCTTTGTTACACGTGGATACCGTCAGACTACCAAAGAGACGAGCTGTTGTCTTCAGTTTCTTGTCCCGTGGGCGATTTCTACACCATTTGTGGATAGCAACAGGCGAGCCTGGTTAAGTTTATATGAAATTCTGGCATTTTACGTGACAGTGCCACGATCTGATCATCAAGCACGCGGTAGCGGGGGACTCTAGGTTATTTTGACCACCTGTAGTTGTACCTGCACTTAAATCAATATGTACGAGCGCTTTTGCATTCAACCCCCATCGGAATGCGGCGGCCGCGACCGAGATCGAGCACGCCACCTCGATCTTAGCAAGCCAACGCCACAACCATTGTACTATCGCGGCAGGTAGCAGTGCTTATAGTTCTTGCGCTTCAGCAGCTAAGAAGGGTAGCCGTTGATAGACGGATCGTTTTCTTTTTTGCCATAGTTAGTGCTTGGTTTACGCTGTCGAAGGTTGGAGCAAATCCAGAACACGCGGGAGAAGGGCGTAGTATCGACCAAGCACTTGTGTCCTATCTGCTGCAGATTCCAACCTCAAGTGATTGCTTCTATTACACCGGTAGCATGTGGGTGCGCGCTAACGCTGAGAATTCATGATCTCGCGCAACGCAAAGAGCGTTGGGCTGCTGTGCTTGAGGAAACTGTGACATGGGTTAGATTCTGCCCAGAACAGGAGAATTTTTAAATGATTTTTTTTTTTAATTGGAAAGCGGCGTAAGAAAGGCTAGATAGACAGAAAGTGGCTGAAGTAGGCTAAGAATGCTAATCACATGAAACCAGATACAAAAAGAAATTGAATTGTGCCAAAAGGAAGAAACGAAAGCCAACAGTACAAATACATGTATTCTCAACACAGAGCATCATACAATTATTAGAGCGAACTGTGACGCTAGTGCCTTACCGGAGCTGCAAGCAGGTCGGTTCAGCCAGCATGGAAATGATGGTTAGTACATGTATTTGCCTAAACATCATTTTTCTGGCTTTAGACGACTTCGTGACTTCCCAAACTGATCATTTTTCAATAAAGTACTGCCTAATAAATGATTAAATCAACATTATTCAATTTGTCCGATGGCAGGATTCGAACAGAGAACTCTAGCACAGAATCCCGACATTGAAACCATAACGGCACCGACACAGGGACAAGCAAAACCACTCCAATTAGCAGCTATTATGCGGTTTCACAGAGTCTTATTGCCTTTTGCATTTAAAAAAAAAACGTCCACATTGCTTTGAAATTTAGGCCAAAGAAGGCAGATAAAGCGTACTAAGTGAAGCGGCAAGAATGTGTGACGCCACAAACACTCAGATCAGAAAAATTCATGTACATCCCTCCCAGGGTCGAAGAACGATCGAAGCGCCAATGTTGCCACTAGTAATTATTGTAGGAAACTCTATGCTTCTTAATACCTGAGTAAGAGAAAGAAAAGGAGATTGACCAAACATAGGTGACAAAGTACCGCACAATAAATTCGTAAAACATCGCTTGTTTATGAATGAGGTTTTATTATTAATAGACAAGATATATTACAAGGCAATAATATACAGGAGGAGGTCCCGAGGTCAAAGACTGTAATGAGACCTCCTGTACAGTGTATAAGTAAAAATATAAACAACAGTTGCAACAAATAGTGTAACATATTCAAAAAGATAGCAAACTTAGTATTGCTTTAGGTTTGGCAGTACTACACAAATCAGCTGCAGACATGCTAGTAAAACAGTATAAAATTGTTATTACGTTCGACTAATTAATAATTCGACTAACTAAATAATTAAATAACATGAGAAAGAAACCGGGAAATTTCTTAGCTTTCTGCTAACCGAAATTCGAATTTCGCCGTGTTTGGGATGCGTGAAGCTGCGAAACAATCCAATAATTCCGAATTGTTGTGGGAGGGAGGCGGTTCAGCTGCAGTAGAGCGTGTTCTTGCAATTTTCCGAGAATGCGCGTTTGGGTTGAATTTCACCTGTGAGTTGCCTACACATGGATGCCTGCAGTTCCTGGACATTTTCATTATTATTGCTGGAACCCATGCGTGCTGGAGGTATCAGCCTCGATCAAAAAAAGGTATTTTAAACTACCAGTCAGCTCATTCGAAGCTTGTAAAAAGGGGAATCGCAAAAAACTGCCTGCGTGCTGCTCTTGATAAGTCCTGCCAGCATGAAATGCAACATAGCGGGTTTCTACAGTTGCAAAGACTGCACAGCGCAGGATTTCAGCATGATATGGTCACCTCGGTGCTAGAAACCCTTGCCAAGGAAGCGCGGGGCCCATCAGAGCTCCGCCCAAGCGTAGAGCCACAACGTCGTAGACCTGTTGCCATCCCGTACTACCACCAAATCTCCCACCGTCTCAAAAAGGTGGCTGCAAAATGTGAAGTACCGGTGGTTTTCACGGCGCCCAAGAAACTGGCGGGCATGTGCAAGATGGTGCAGGGTAAGAACAAAAGAAATGAATGTGATATCAAGCACGTCGACAGGTTCGTCCCATGCAGAGTAGGGGTAGTGTACCAGATACCTCTCTCCTGTGGCAATAGCTACATAGGGCAGACAGGACGGTGCCTAAACGTCAGACTGCAGGAGCACCGCGCAGGAGTTGAAGGATTGGCGGGGGGTGGAAAACTGGCTGACCATTGTCGCCACTGTAGTAATTGCACGCCCAGGTTCCGCGACACCAAAGTCTTGAAGATGTTTGCGTCACAACTGAGCCGTGAAATATACGAAGCTTACTGTATAAAAATGCAATCTGGCAGCTGCGTAAGCAGTTCTTCAGTATCATTGAGTGATAAAGAATACAAATATTTACAAGCAAATTTGCGGCACTCACACCCGCATGCCAACGTCGAGTGATGGCTGTCCAATGATTGGCAAGGGTGATTACGATACCTGTATAAATGTGAGATTTCCCATAGTAAATCTTAGTTGAAGTTCCGCGCCTGTCTTGTGTGTTCCTTCCTTGTCCCTTGTTTTTCAGTGCGGTTACATGATGCATTCCATTAACGACCACCAACTAGCCCGCTTATCCCTGTTAAACATTCCAAAGGTGGCTGGATGGATTATGGAACTAAAGCAGCACACCTCAGTCCTACAAAATTCTGTTTTCATTTTGTCCCTACTTCCGCCCAATTCATGGCCCATACCAACCCCGTAGTGGGTTAAGCCATTTCCTTTAGAACCAACCATCCAATCAACGAACCTCGGCGCTGCGTGCAGCTGTTTCGTAACCGATTCCCTTGCGGCCAGCACTCGTTGACAGTTTTTCACAGGGACAAATGGAGGGCAGCGTTGCGGGAAGCATCAAGCAATGTGGCAAAGGGGAGAATCGGAACTGCACTTCCGAATTGCACGCTGAACGACAGGAGCGACCACTTTCGCGAACCTTTGTGAAGCTGGCGCGTGACCGTGCCATCTTCGTGGTGGCGGTCATGCGGGATAGTTCGGGGAGACCTCTGCTCTGCGCATGCCATCTACTCATTGGGCACGTACTAAGTGCCATCCATCCATTTCCTCCAACCACCTATGCTTGCTTGCTTGCTTGCTTGCTCGCTTGCTTGCTCGCTTGCTTGCTCGCTTGCTTGCTCGCTCGCTTGCTTGCTCGCTCGCTTGCTTGCTCGCTCGCTTGCTCGCTTGCTTGCTTGCTTGCTTGCTTGCTGGCTGACTTGGCTGGCTGGCTGACTTGGCTGGCTGACTTGGCTGGCTGGCTGACTTGGCTGGCTGACTTGGCTGGCTGGCTGACTTGGTTGGCTGGCTGACTTGGCTGGCTGGCTGACTTGGCTGGCTGGCTGACTTGGCTGGCTGGCTGACTTGGCTGGCTGGCTTGGCTGGCTTGGCTGGCTTGGCTGGCTTGGCTGGCTTGGCTGACTTGGCTGACTTGGCTGACTTGGCTGACTGGCTGGCTGGCTGGCTGGCTTTGCTTTGCCTTGCCTTGCTTTGATGCTTGGTGCTGCTGCGCCTCGGCTTGGACACTGCGCGTTCTACACGGGAAGTGCGAGCCCTGCAGACCTGGTACCCTTGGACAGCGTCTTCACCCACGAGCTGCCGAATCTCGCTCCCGTCGATGGTGCTCCAGTGCATGGTTTTGCGTATCTTTGCAGCTTGGACGGCAATGCAGACGTACAGGTGACGTGCTTACAGTGGCTGCCGAACCTGAGCTCCTTTGACATTACCCCAGGCTGTGGCACTGTCCACCTCTGGGACGTCAACAAGCTTTCCTCCATGCTGGCGTGCACTCTCCATTCAGACCATCCCATAGTGTCCCTGGTCCTACATGTGGCCGAAAATTGTACTCTCTGCGGCTGCTGTGACCTGTGGGTGGCCCAGGACTCTACCTCTGCAGACTCCTTCGCGGGCACCCCTCGGAGCTGTTTCACTGAGGCAGTGGTACACGCGCCAGGCTTCCGAAAGAAAGAGCCGTACCATAATGGGCGCCATTTGTACAGTGGCTTGGTTCGTGGTCGACTGTTTTCCGTGTACCCGCTGATGCCTGGTGTGGTGGCTGTGATGGAAGGTGCCGTGGGTCTCTCAGCGCAGTATGTAGACCTACTGGGATCGTGCATTCTTTCATTATTTACGGTGTCGTCATCATTCACTGCTTGCACGACCACTGATGTGCCCTTGTCACCTGCTGGCACCTTCCGGCAATACTCTGAGCCTGTGGACGATCTGTTATTTCTCTCCTGGCAACTAGTACGCGGCACCGAGTACTGGACACCTACTAATTTGCCTGCGTTTGACATCATCCAGTGGTACTATTCACAGATGCCGTTAGCCAATAGGTCCAATGTTATCCACTGGTGCTTACATCGGCCTCTTCTCGCTGATGGAAGTGGTTGCAATGTTTAGCAATCACGCTGTCCTTGATGTATGGGTGCTACCATCTTTGGTGAAGAGGTTTGCTTGCCGTACCCCATGACTGAGCAGACTCACTTTCCATTTTGTCAGGCATTCTCGCGCATCTGGACAACAGAAGGCACAATTGAAGCATCATCATTGACAAACAGAAAGTCGAAAATTTTAGCAGAGCGTTTACGGCCCGGTCCGCTCCGCTCAGACCTGTGTATGCTAAAATTTGCACACAACCGCATTGCGGGAACGCTAGTGCGCGTGCGCGCAAAGCTCATGCCAGCAGCGGAACCTGGAACGCTTCCCTCGCTCCGTCGTAACAGGGATGGGGCGGAGCCTGAGGTTACGTCTAGTTGGCTTCTATACTCGCGGACAACTTTCTGTAGCTACAGAGGCAAAGCGCGCACAAGTGAGGGCACTTCTGAAGAGAGTCCCGCCTTTTAATGCACGTTAGTTTAGGCTACGGAAGACAAAACAAACACCTTATTAGCAAAAATTCAATAAGACAACACACACCACTGAGTGTAGAGGTTTACATATTTTGGGGCTTTTCCCTTCCGCGTTCTGGGGAAACGCGAAACCGTCGCACGTGGAAGCCGCGTCGATTCAGCGTCTGTTCCGAGCAACCAAAAGCAGTGTCAAACGCTGCCGGACAACTCGGCGCAGTAACACGTGTGCAGCGGACACGCGCCCGAGCTTTCCCTTCAAAGTCACAGAAAGTTGTCCGCGAATATACGTCGAAGATATCATCTTGGCTATCTATAGCCAATATGATAGCGCTTTGCTCGCGTCTCGACATCACGCGCTTATCAAAGAAAAACTCGGTGCCCTTCCATTCTGTGAAGAAAGATGACCAGCAAGGCTGTGTATGTGGGCCCCTTAATGGCGAACTGCACCTCTGCCGCAGGTCGGCCCGGCATTTCACTATGTTCGGGATCGGCCCACGTATGGGGAGTGCTGAGCTCTTTCCATAGCGCGCCCATTGTGCATTGTTTGCCCGCTATCGAATGTTTGAAACGCCTCTCTCGGGACCTTCCGCGCCGCTCATGGACACACCTCGCCATCGGACGTGAAGGGGAGAACTATATTTTTGTTTTCTAAGCAGTTCAATTTTTTCCCAAGAGGCGGTAATTTTTGAACGCGCTCCGATGTTTCGCGATCGTCAAGGTAGGAAGCAAAAATGGCTGCCTCCGGGAGCTGCGCGCGCGCTTCGAAAGATTGCAGATCTTGTGATTCCGCTGAAGTAGTCGAATGAATCTTTGTGGCCAGGTCCACTGGCCGTGCCTGTGTTGCTGACTTTTCACGGTTCCGCCAATTTCACTCTTTCGCCGGCGTTGTATCGCTAACCTACAAAGAAAGGACTTCAGCTTCGAAACGTCGGCAACAATGAGTACCGCTCGTTACACAGAAACAAAGGGAGTAGCGCCGCTTCCTGGCATAGTACGTTTCTCGCACTTTATCTCGACGCATCCACGCTAACGCACACGCAAAGGTTGCTTAGTGCTATGGTGTTGCGCTGCTAAGCACGAGGTCACGTGATAAAATTCCTGCCACGGCGGCCGCATTTCAATGTGGTTGAAAACACCCGTGTACTTAGATTTAGGTGCGCGTTAAAAACCCCAAATGGTCCAGATTATTTTGCCGTAGTGAGTCCTTCACTACGGCGTGTGCCTCATAATCAGATCAATCAGATCATGGTTTTGGCACGTAAAACCCCATAATTTAACTTTTTAACACGCAAACTTACGCCCGCTATATCGCGAACGTATCAAGATTAAGTGAATGGGCTCATACTTTACTCATTACGCCGAAGCATAGGTGACGGCGACTACGCACGAGTGTTCGTAGCTGAACGTTTGGTGACGGTCCACAGGGAGACAGCGAGCGACTAGCGATAATGCATGATCTCTGCAAGCTATTACGAAGTGCAGAACAGCTACGTTTCAAGCTTCGTGCGCAGTAAGAACAAATTTATCACAACCAAGCACACCCGCAAGCGATTAGGCAGAAAATAAACAAACACATAGTGAATGCACCGAGACACGTTACTAAGTACTAAGCACTACAGCTGCTTAAAAGTGGTTGCCGAACAAGGAATGAAGAGCAAGAGACACTGTTCCTGATTTAATTCTAAAGTGAAGAAAGTCTGGGCAGCTTAGAATACATTCTCAGCCGCGTTTTTGGTACAAGCGCCGCATACGCTCCACGCGCTGTAACAGGCAAGGCGTAATGAGCGCCGAAAGCGCTTACCTGTCCTCTGAAGCGGTGGCCAGAGCTTCGTGTCGTCCACCCAATCACCGTCTACGATATCCGCCGAAACAGAGGCTTTCTGAGTCGCACCGGGGCGTCATGCCCACCCATTGTAAACACAGAGGCTACGGAGGCAGCTGAGGCAAGCAATTGACGCGTCACCACGTGATTAAACATGCTAGTGCACACAGGAACGCCGTGAAAATTGTTTATAGTCATGTGCGTAGGACGTTAGACGATAACCGATCATTTTAAAAGTCAGGGTAGCAACAGTGGCCACGGAGGCCGCCGAAATTTATCGCTTAGTGTAAGCTATATTAGGAAGAGTTGCGCATATAAGAGGACGAGAACAGGAAAAAAACGAGGTAGACGGAAAGAGCGCAACCCTGTGTAAGCACAACTTGTTATCACAAAAATACAATTCCTTCCGCACAGGTAGCAATAATCAATTCGCCAATGCTTTATTTCAGTTTTCTCGCATAGGAAATTGAGGTTGACGATAGATTAAGCCGTCCCAACGACTGGGCTTGTGAAGTCTCACCAACCATAACAACATAAACAAGGACAAAATATTGTTGGCAATACCTGAACGATGTAATAAAGTACATTCAAAACTTCGTAACATATGCCACATGTGTTCCAGATCAGTATTGGTAATATAAAAAAGCTTACATACCATAAACATAATAAACGAGTGCGATTAGCATAACAGACACCAGATAGCTTAACATATGGACATAATAGTACGACACAGCTTACATATTTGTCCATGAATAACAGAAGCAGGCCGCCATTGGACAGGCCGCCATTGGAATATGAACCTGGCAACGTTTAACGCTAGAACGTTATCTAGTGAGGCGAGTCTAGCAGTGCTATTGGAGGAATTAGAGGGCAGTAAATGGGATATAATAGGGCTCAGTGAAGTTAGGAGGCCAAAAGAAGCATATACAGTGCTCAAAAGCGGGCACGTCTTGTGCTACCGGGGCTTAGCAGAGAGACGAGAACTAGGAGTCGGATTCCTGATTAATAAGAACATAGCTGGTAACATACAGGAATTCTATAGCATTAACGAGAGGGTGGCATGTCTTGTTGTGAAACTTAATAAGAGGTACAAAATGAAGGTTGTACAGGTCTACGCCCCTACATCTAGTCATGATGACCAGGAAGTCGAAAGCTTCTATGAAGACGTGGAATCGGCGATGGGTAAAGTCAAAACAAAATACAGTATACTGATGGGCGATTTCAATGCCAGGGTAGGCAAGAAGCAGGCCGGAGACAAGTCAGTGGGGGAATATGGCATAGGCTCTAGGAATAGCAGAGGAGAGTTATTAGTAGAGTTTGCAGAACAGAATAATATGCGGATAATGAATACCTTATTCCGCAAGCGGGTTAGCCGAAAGTGGACGTGGAGGAGCCCGAATGGTGAGACTAGAAATGAAATCGACTTTATACTCTGCGCGAACCCTGGCATCATACAAGATGTAGACGTGCTCGGCAAGGTGCGCTGCAGTGACCATAGGATGGTAAGAACTCGAATTAGCCTTGACTTGAGGAGGGAACGGAAGAAACTGGTACATAAGAAACCAATCAATGAGTTAGCGGTAAGAGGGAAACTAGAGGAATTCCGGATCAAGCTACTGAACAGGTATTCGGCTTTAACCCAGGAAGAGGACCATAGTGTTGAAGCAATGAACGACAATCTTATGGGCATCATTAAGGAGTGCGCAATAGAAGTCGGTGGTAACGCCGGTAAGCTATCGCAGGAGACGAAAGATCTGATCAAGAAACGCCAATGTATGAAAGCCTCTAACCCTACAGCTAGAATAGAACTGGCAGAACTTTCTAAGTTAATCAACAAGCATAAGACAGCGGACATAAGGAACTATAATATGGATAGAATTGAACAGGCTCTCAGGAACGGAGGAAGCCTAAAAGCAGTAAAGAAGAAACTAGGAATAGGCAAGAATCAGATGTGTGCGTTAAGAGACAAAGCCGGCAATATCGTTACTAATATGGATGAGATAGTTCAAGTGGCTGAAGAGTTTTATAGAGATTTATACAGTACCAGTAACACCCACGACGATAAGGTGAGAGAGAATAGTCTAGAGGAACTTGAAATCCCACAAGTAACAACGGAAGAGGTAAAGAACGCCTTGGGAGCTATGCAAAGGGGGAAGGCAGCTGGGGAGGATCAGGTAACAGCAGATTTGTTGAAGGATGGTGGGAACACTGTCCTAGAAAGGTTGGCCGCCCTATATACACAATGCCTCATGACCTCGAACGTACCGGAATCTTGGAAGAACGCTAACATAATCCTAATCCATAAGAAAGGGGACGCCAAAGACTTGAAAAATTATAGACCGATCAGCTTACTGTCCGTTGCCTACAAAGTATTTACTAAGGTAATCGCAAATAGAATCAGGAATACATTAGACTTCTGTCAACCAAAGGACCAGGCAGGATTCCGTAAAGGCTACTCAACAATAGACCATATTCACACTATCAATCAGGTGATAGAGAAATGTGCGGAATATAACCAACCCTTATATATAGCCTTCATTGATTACGAAAAAGCATTTGATTCAGTCGAAACCTCAGCAGTCATGAAGGCACTACGGAATCAGGGTGTAGATGAGCCATATGTAAAAATACTGGAAGCTATCTCTAGCGGTTCCACAGCCACCGTAATCCTCCACAAAGAAAGCAACAAAATCCCAATAAAGAAAGGCGTCAGACAGGGAGATACGATATCTCCAATGCTATTCACAGCGTGTTTACAGGAGGTATTCAGAGACCTGGAGTGGGAAGAATTGGGGATAAAAGTTGATGGAGAATACCTTAGCAACTTGCGATTCGCTGATGATATTGCCTTGCTTAGTAACTCAGGAGACCGATTGCAATGCATGCTCACTGACCTGGAGAGGCAAAGCAGAAGGGTGGGTCTGAAAATTAATCTACAGAAAACTAAAGTAATGTTTAACAGTCTCGGAAGAGAACAGCAGTTTACGATAGGTAGCGAGGCACTGGACGTGGTAAGGGAATATATCTACTTAGGGCAGGTAGTGACCACGGATCCGGATCATGAGACTGAAATAACCAGAAGAATAAGAATGGGCTGGGGTGCGTTTGGCAGGCATTCTCAAATCATGAACAGCAGGTTGCCACTATCCCTCAAGAGGAAAGTGTATAACAGCTGTGTCTTACCAGTACTCACCTACGGGGCAGAAACCTGGAGGCTTACGAAAAGGGTTCTGCTGAAATTGAGGACGACGCAACGAGCCATGGAAAGAAGAATGATAGGTGTAACGTTAAGGGATAAGAAAAGAGCAGATTGGATGAGGGAACAAACGCGGGTAAATGACATCTTAGTTGAAATCAAGAAAAAGAAATGGGCATGGGCCGGACATGTAATGAGGAGGGAAGATAACCGATGGTCATTAAGGGTTACGGACTGGATTCCAAGGGAAGGAAAGCGTAGTAGGGGGCGGCAGAAAGTTAGGTGGGCGGATGACATTAAGACGTTTGCAGGGACAACATGGCCACAATTAGTACATGACCGGGGTAGTTGGAGACGTATGGGAGAGGCCTTTGCCCTGCAGTGGGCGTAACTAGGCTGATGATGATGATGATGATGATGATGATGATGATGATGATGATGATGATGATGATGATGAACAGAAGCAGAATCAATACATGGTTGCGAATGAAATCAGGCGGCGAGATGTCCCGAAAAAAGCTATAATACCATATAATGATAGATTATATTCATGTTGTTACACGAGTGACGACATGCCGATGAGGATAGCTATAGGGGCTTGTTGGTACGGCTCATCTTATTTTGTTGTAGCGCAGGCTGAACGACAAGGACAACAGAAAAGCACACAGCGCTAACTTTCAACAACAGATTTACTTCCGGTTCACGTCGCTATATGTACATCCTCGAAGCGTCATGCAACACGTGTAAAATCTCGGTAAACATGAACAAAAACTGGGAACCACACGCAAGCACTTTTTTGCCACACAGACTGACAAACATATACACGTTCAACGTGAACAAAGATAAGCGAGCTCTTTTGTGGATAAAGGAATGGTAGGCTTACTGACGCATGTGTCAGCAAATGCTGATAAGTGTCAAGCTTCTATTATCGAGCGCGTCATCTCACACCTGCTTCTACTCATGATGTCTGTTTCTTTAAATGTGGGTTTCCCAAAATGTGACAGTGACAGACCTATTATGGACGTGCCCAGGACTTCATCTAAGCCGTCTCCGCCACCTCCGGGCAACAGGCCTTCGGTCTGGCCGCCCACCCGACTTTGAACGTTGGATTCATGGACCCCATCATCGTTCACTCCTAGATTTTTTGCACGAATCGAATCTGTTCGTGTATTTTTAACATCTTTTGTATTATGCCTAAGGGCATGCTTTCGAATAAAAAAAAATAAAAAAATGTGGGTTTCCATTTGCATCTCTGACAATGGATGGCAAGAAACCCGTCGACAGCCACGTTGTTTACTTTGTTATTGTGTTCTCGTAGCCGGTCATTTATGCATCTACCTGTTTGACCAATGTAGGATCGTCCACACCCGAGAGGAATGCGGTATACCACACCCGCAACGCAATCAATGAAATTGTTTTTATGTAACTTTTCGCATGCGGTACGTGTGATTATTTCTGGCCTTGTGTTTCTACACAGGCTGACCAATTTATTAGGCGCCGAAAATACCACGTTGACGCCGTTCCTTTTATTCATATTTACCGAGATTTTACACGTGTTGTATGACGTTTCCAGGGTTTACATATAGCGACGAGAACTGCAAATAAATATATTGTTGAAATTTAGCGCTGTGTCTGTCAGATATGCCTTTCTGTTGTCCTTGTCGTTGAGCTTGCGCTACAACAAAATAAGACGAGATGCCGCCGTACATATAATATCGTGATATGCCACAATATCTACAACAGTATGTACATTAGTGAAACCGAGAAGA
Source organism: Dermacentor andersoni (assembly GCF_023375885.2). Lineage (NCBI taxonomy): Eukaryota > Metazoa > Arthropoda > Arachnida > Ixodida > Ixodidae > Dermacentor > Dermacentor andersoni. Next base: position 74,115,491 of record NC_092814.1, read on the forward strand.
CTAACAGGGTAATGGCATATTCTACTCTACAAATATTTTACGCAGGGCAGTAAAAGACATTGATGGTAATCGGTACAGGGAAGTATTGAGAAATTTAGGTAAAATGTATTTAAAGATCTGGGAACCATAATTTGTTCTGCAGTGAGGTAATGTATAAACGTTTCTATGTCACATTTGATATGACGGTTGATGCATTGACAGCTTCACCAGTTTAAAAAAAAGTATGGGCCATTCCGTGCTATTTGTGTATTTATAAAAGCATGCGAATCTAGACTGAAACAACATGTTGTGTACAGATACAATTGTATATTGTAAGCGTACGGGACACGTTGGGGTACTAAAAGCCGCACTTACACGAAGCGCTTTCTTTTGTAGCAGAAACAATTTTTCGCTGTTAGATGCTGTAGTTGTTCTCAGGAATAATGAGACGCAATTGAAATTCCAGTAAAATAACGCATAATGAATAATACACTTGGTTTCCGTAGGTAAATCGTGCTCGACATGTGGTTTCGGCTATTTTCGGGGAATGCTTGTGTTTCCTTATTTTCCGATTTTTTGCATCACATGCTCATCTCTCCCTGATTATGAGTGAGTGAACAAGGGAAGCCTCAGCCTGGAGAGATTTGTTCGTTGTTTGTTTTGCCTCTATATATACCTTATACTCACTATGATGGATTGACCAATATTCGGCTGCAGTTAGGAGATAGTGAGGTCTAGAAAAAAACGCTAATGAAAGTTTTTGATGACAGGAAAGGTAAACTGATACCGCATAATTAACGTATCAATAGTTTAGCAAGGGATTCGTCTTGAATCAAACAGAAGTTTCTCAAATGGCGCCCTCACAGGGAGCCACTGAAAGAGACCTAGTGATGGATTTCATAATCGCGGACAGAAAGAGTGCGTGCGGTCCTACCTGAGTACCAAGGATGGCATGCGTACGGGACTGCGACTTTCAGTTCGTGCCCTAGAGAGAGAATTATTTCTCTGGGGACCGCGTCCACAAAGAAAAGGTATGCAGATCATACACACACATCTTGGAACCTACGGGAAGCGAAGCTTTGCTGCGAATTTGCCCATTTCGTTTTTTTTTTTTTTTTTTTTTTGCGTCGTTGGCGCAAATACATCTGGCGCGCGTGTTTGCACTCGTGCACGCCGGGCTACGCAATGTAAGACACACGCAGCGATCGTCTCGAAGAGTTAGCTGTGTTGCCACGATTGAAGAATACGCGCGATTCTAGCCTAATGGTTAGAGCATTGGGCCATTATGCTGGCCGACCGCGGTTCCATTCCACCTAATTCAATACGTAATTCAATATTGAGAGCGTTTAAGGCGAAGTCTGTCTCCACTAGGACCGCAAGCGCGGGAGCTTGAGGCAAGTGCAGGAGCCCCAACCAAACGCTCGAGCGGCGCGTTCGAGCGGTGCAGGGAAGTCCCAGGCGCCATCAGTGTCATTTCTTCATACCCTAGTGCCATAACAACCCCCGCAAAAAAAAAAAAAAAAAGGCTGACTACGAGTAGTGAGCAAGCACGATTGCGAAATTAGATCTTAAGATCCACACTAGCTGTAACATGAGTTATGCATGTTAGGTTTCTAATGGATGTTTCTTATGCGAAACCGCTATGGGCTAGGCAAAGAAAGTTTCGCTCTGATATAAAGAGAAGGGCATAGGACAGATTTCAGGCACCCTGGAGAGGCAGACAAACTGGAATGTCCATGAGTTTCTCAGAGGCGTTCACGCAGTCCGATAGCCTTGAGAAACCTCAACAGCGCTCTTGTGGCTTTTCGCTGCTGCGCGCATGCTAGATGCCGCGATCTCCAAAGGCACCAAAGACGTTCCGACGAATGCTTCCAGCAGATAGTGCATGGCCGGGGAGCTGGAAGCCATGTCGTCACCCTAGTAGGCTTACAGTGCAGGGGCACAAGCAAGTGCAGTTAACCTTCATCTGCTTCATTTGCGAGCTGCTAGAATTTGTGCCATCTATTCATCATGAGTTATTCCTATGCGCGTCGTGCATGAAACCGGTAGGCTTCGGGCCGCTTTGTAACGGCTTCCCGGATTTCCTGTCGCGCCCGAGAAACGTTGCCTTTTTGCGGAAGGACGACTCGCGTGTCGCCAGATTGACTGGCGTCTACAGTAGGCTCGGATGCGAGTGCGCAAGTCGCGGCCGGTACGGCAGCGGTCGCTGCGGCGGCTAAGTGACAGCAAGGACGGAGAGTAAGCCAAGTAAAAACTGGTCCGCTGCTCGCGACGGTCATCGGGATGGTTTAGGAGCCAGTAGTAGATGATCGGTTCAACCGCGGGTGAGCGTCTAATTGTAGCTCCAAACTGGCGCCAGTGAGGTGCGACCAGTATATAGCCGCGATAGTCCACGCTGGAGGAAAGAACGTGTGAGGGGGAAAAAAGCATTCTGTTGTTCTGTTCTGTTAACGTGGTGAGTCTGAGGCGAAAAGCATACATGGGCACTCAATTTTATCGCTCTTGTAGAGCAAAACATTGCAAATAATTAATATAATATGTAAAGCGAGAAAGTGATAATAAAGATAATCAAAATAGAAGGATACGACGACGAAGAGTTCAGTCAACATCTAACTTCTGTCCACGCCGCTACATATATGAAACACATACTTGAGTTGTGTGTTGAGAAATAGGTTTCCACGGGTGAGCCTTATTTTCGCTTATAAAACGTACCAATATTCTATCTTTATTCTTTACATATGTTCGTACACCAGGAGAAGTTGTCTGCCGGCACAATGCCATTACAATCCACTAAATAACTGCGCGGTGGCGCTTACAAAAATAAGAACGCGATGAAAAGGACAAATTTACGAGATAACAGGTTTATAGAACTAAGCTTATGTACGGCCGGGCGTTCTAATCTGAATGATACATATGCATCCTCGGCACACCGGTAGGATCAAAATTCAGATATATTTGTTGCCTTCCGAACGATTACGCTGTAATTTACGCCTGAATTGCAAATGCTAAACCTCCTGGTTATTTTCAGTCAATTGAAAGAATTTATTCGGGAAATTTACGTGCCACAACTACGATTAGGCACATCGTAATGGGGGACTTCGGATTATTATTATTATTATTATTATTATTATTATTATTATTATTATTATTATTATTACTATTATTTTACAGCAAAGCTTATATGACTAAGGTTCCATGTACAAAAAAAGGTGAGCGTGGGCCAATCCCGGACATCGTGCAAAACTGGGCCGACCTGCGGCGAAGGTGAAGCAGGCTTCAAGCACTCCGCCCTTAATAATAATAGTAATAGTTAATAATAAATGAAAAAAATAAATCAAGATGCATTATTTCAAGTCGATGGGTACACTGGAATCGTTTGTGAACAGCACATGGACTCAACAGGCAGGAGGCATTGGCATGTACGCAGAGGACAAGATGTATGTACAACCACACACCCTTGACCCGCTGGAGGACAATGCCACCGACTGTGGGGATGTTTGTGCCGTACAAACGAAAGACTGAATTGTGATATCCACTGTATATATATATATATATATATATATATATATATATATATCCAGGCACACCCAAGTGTAATATCGAGAAGTTCCTGACCACGCACTTTGCATGGGTTAGCCGTGATGACACTACCTCTGTGATCGTCGCTGGAGACTTCAATGTGGACACTTCAAAACCAGACAAGAAATGGTTCACTCAATTTTTGCTAGAAGAGTTTGGTTTGAAGTGTTACGTACCAATTCAAGTCACCCAACTACTCAACAACGGTCGTGTATACATTTAACTTTGGCCAAGAATCTGTCTAAGGTTGTAGCCGAACCAATCAGTGTATATATCACAGTAATCACAAAGTTATCGTCACTACCATTACCAAATGATGAAAATTAATACATGTATCATTGTCTGAACCTGTGTAATGTGCTACAGCTTCGCTGGTCATCCACATAGACCGAGTGGAATGGCTCTCGAATTTTTTTTTTTTTTTGACACCTGGGGTTCAACGTGCACGAGCGTTTTTCCATCTCGTCTCTATATAAATATGGCTTGGTCCGGATCGAACCCGTAACCTCTAGCTACATAGCCATCAAGCTACCGTAACGGGTCATTTTGTTGATTATGATTCGCATTATACACAAAGGGCAACACGCCAATTTTTTGCTACGTATAAACGAGGAAACGCATTACAACAGCTGGTTGCGTTTTCCACTTTCTGACAGCGTTCCTGAAAACTTTGTTTTTTTAGCGTTGTTGCTTGATATCCAGCTTATGAAGTTGGTTGTGGGAGCTAAAGCGTTGAAATACGGCTACCATCATTCTTGAATGTCCTTCGCGATGCGAAAGCATCAACAGCTCATGCGTTTTTAAGGCAACTTTGGATTGTTGTTAAGGTTCGAAGTCATGGAAACGTCTAGGCGTCATCGCAAGTGACCAGTGTCTAGCAGCTCTACGACCGTATCCATCGCCATATACACTTATTCGCCAATTACCTTGAGTTCCATCGCGCGTAAAATTTGGCCAAGGATACCAGACAGCCACTGCTTGTCGACTTCATTGCAACCACATGATCCAAAATTTGAATTTACAGGCTCACTTTTGAGCACACGCGGTGAGAAGTGGGCCTATGTGCGTGCAATACTGAGCAGGACCCCAGTACAAATGGTTCCCTACAGTATCCGTTCGCTGACTGAGGCTGTCGTGATGACACGCAACGAGAGCTCGTGGAAAGAGCCGCGTTCGCCCTGCACAAACGATGTAGTGCACCTGTCGCAACTTGAGAACTTCGTCCTTCAGTATCAGAACAGAGAACCGTATGGTATGCCTCCAATGGCACCGGGAAAGGGTGGGGAAACCGTGTCGCCACGAGTGTATTCCACCTCTCCTACGAACATGGCCGACAGGGAGGTATGTATATTTGAATTAATGTGAAGTTCAGTCCGTTAGGCTTAGACATCGAGGTCAACCCTTACATTCGCCAGCTCTTACTTTGAAGAAGCGTACTGTCTTAGACCTGAGACAGACATTTCAATGTTTCGGCGCAAAAGCGTGCACTAATTTTGCCTACATGTCCAGCGCGCCCACTGTTCAAGGGAACACTCAACTATGCGTCTCTCACTTTGCAGGTGCCCAACTGCAAATAGTTTTGGAAGCAATGTCGCTGCACTGCCCCCCCTTCCTTATCCTTTCCCCAATAAAGGGTAGCAAACCACAAACTTTACCGGTTAACCTCCCTGCCTTTCTTACTCCATTTCTCTCTATCTCTGCACAGATGTGTCGAAAGGAGTTATAGCTACCAACCACAAGCTATCTGCTGCAAATCTAGGCGATTGTACTTTTGCGAGAGAGAAAAATCCGGGCATGCTCTGCATCCAGGTGTTTCGTTGAACAGTGTACCGCTGTGTGCATCGCTGTGTACACAGTGCCACAATCTCGGTAAGTTTACTTGTGGAGAGTTGCAGCATGCGTTTTATTTTTCTTTTCTGGTTGTTTAGTAATGAAACTAGAAATGCTGAAACGTGTTTATTACGCCTGATCTATCTAAAAACTGCCTGAAAAAGGTATCACTTGAAAAAAAATTGCACGAACGGCTCGCTTGTCTCGGATGTTCAGCGAGCTACTCTTTTTTGTTTTAAGTGTGTTGTTTTCGTTAAAACGCCACAAATCTTGGCACTGAAACTGGTTTAGGCTGTCACAAAACAATTGACGAGTGAGCAAAATACCCCCAAATACCAAATAAGTGTACTTCTCTTCTGTGTAAATTTGTGTAAAGATTACCGAATACACGATGTACATAATTGTGTTCAAGGCACGATAAGAGGTTAAAATGTTCGGACGGCAACATTATTTTACGAGAGGTAGAGAAGATGCGCCCGTTTATCTCGCCTGCGATTCTTTTTCTCTCTTTCAGAGCCATAACAAAACCAGGAGAGGTTTATTAGACTGCCTTGGTAGATGAGCGGCCAACCACTTTCACGCCACCTCAGACTGATTTCTGCCACGTCCTTGTGGCTATTCAACGCGTCATTCGGGAATACCAGTGACGAGGACGAACTTAGGTGAGAGCGATTGATCTAGCCTACAAGAAAGAGGGTAATTTATAACCAAAAACCAGGCCCGGATTACTGCTCTATTAAAGTTGTCTCGGCTCTGTAGCATAATTTAATGATGCCTTAACATTGGGTTTGAACTGTCTATTCCACTCGTTCCCCAAAATTTATCTCTTCTACCATTCGAAAGCAGTCTCGCCGCTCTGCGGCCTTCTCGGCAGATCCTTGCTGCTCGACTGCTGTCGACAACGCACATACGTTGGGGGCCCTAAACGCTCGTAGTCGCTCCATAGTCAGACGTAATTTGTGGCGCCAGTCGGGAATTTCATGCACTACGCGTTACCAACCAGATGAAAACTCGCATCGCTCGTGATGAGCGGTGATCGTTCGGCTGGCGCTTTGCCCGGCCGCTTAACTTTCGGGGTGGTATGGTCCCCCACTCTTACTGCATTTAAAGACCTAAAGGAACACTAAAGAGAGAGATGATTTCTTCTGTATCAGTAAATTACCCTCCTACACTATGAAAAACACCGCCCTTACCATGATAAGATGCTTGGTAAGGTTAGAAAAAGCACAATAACAAAAGACGGGCACGTGCTGACGCCTCCTTGAAGTTACCGCACCAGCCCGCTGCGACCTCATGGGTTTTGACAGCGTCTTCTAGTGCCTCGTTAATTCTTTAGTGGTATACAGACAGACTACATTCTGTTCTAAAGAAGCCAAAGATTGAATATGGCGAGTTTCGGGGACTTTTCCTGAGCCAACGCGGCCTAAACACCAAAAGATACCTTAAAATCCATGACGTCAGAGTGACGGACGACCGCTGGGGATTCGGCGCGAAATTCAAAACCTGCAAGTTTCACCTTCATTTTCTCTTCTAATAATGAACCTATTATTTCGAAATTAACGACAACAGAGTTTTCAAAGAACGCTTTATCCGTATAAGCCAATCGGCTTGTAGTGGTTTGCTTTAGCTTTTTGTTAAGGCTTTTAATGACCTTTTCTCTCTGCTTTCACGTTCTCTATTCTTTTTAGTTCAAAGAGTAACTACGTGAAATCACAGACGCGTACCGACCATCCGCGGGCTCTGGAAGTTCATCTTACTCTGCCTGCGGCTCTGTTCTCAATTGCCATGAGAACTTTAATTTGGTTTACGACGATAAAACTTCGACGCGAAGGCAGGACAAAACCAGGAAAACAGGAACGCCGAAGGCCCAGCACAATTCTTCGGTTCATGTTTTGTTTCCTTCAATCCTCTCAAATTTGTGCGTAAATTACACGCTTCTCTCCGTATTATAAGCTCACGTTTCTTGCATTTTGTACTTGTGTCTTCGTGCACCGCTTTAACTTTCGTAGACATGAACCAACCAGCCCGCGAAAAAGCTCTTAAGACACGCTCGCGTGCCCCTTCGTCGGCTTCTTGTGTTTGGAAGTGGCAGGCATACGCTTTCTGAAAGGCGTTCGTTTCCCAGGAGATGATGCAAATGTCGCGCCCTCTGTTGGCGCATAGCGAAGGCGGTGGTTGCTCGTCTGAAAGAACTCGGACAAAAGCGGCTGCAGTTAGCGTGCGGGGTCACAGTGGTGCGGTGTCTGGGTGGGGTAGCCATTAATATGTAATTCATGTCACGGTATTCACCACCTTTGATTTCGGACGTGCCACTTGGCACCATGCAGTGACGCTGTGATCAAGTTCTTCAGTCAGCTCTTTTCCGGTTTCCTTGCAGGGTCGTTGTTCTGACTAAATTTAATGCGATTTCATTATTTGCATACTTTTGCCACTTACGTCCACTTTGTCTATTACCAACCTACTCACTCCAGATTCACTTCATGCTTTTCTTCTTTCTTTAAATGTTCCTACATGGTGTAGTACTAGTCATCTTTCCTTTACCCCAAGTGGTTTCCCTTTAAGATTACTCTTTTCTGGGCTAGTCAGCTCATATTGTACCAATCTTTATCGTTTCTTCTCGTCCCGTGAGTGGATCGTTATTGCCTTCGTGCCGACGTAGCTCGGGTCTCATCTCATTACGTGGCCCAACCATTAGTCTTCCCTATCGAACATTTGCTGCAATGTCGCGATTTTGAATGTGGGTGCAGTTTCTTTTTTCTTCTTTTTTTTGTGTTATAAGGTGGCGCAGTAATTCTTAAAAGAGTAGTGACACAAAATTTCGAAGTCGAAATCACTTGCGAAATCAATTTCTGTGGGCACACACACATCAACTGCAATATATATCAACAGAACGTGTAGCTTGAAGCATATTTAACTTCAATTTTAAGAACAGTGCAGTAGAAACACAAAGGTGTTCTTTTTTTTCGGCGATACGTTATACGCGTGGGCATACGTAAGAAAATGTATGATAAACACTGCTACACTCCTGACTAAAACTCACTAATCAACGTTTATTAGCTGTGTTTTATTAACCATGGTGTTTATCTTAAACAGCTCTCTTTTGAGAGATGTTAGGCTGTAGGCAGCGCCAGATACTCTTCTCCTTTGACAACTGACATAATAATTGCGCACAAAATGTTTCAAGTGCTACAAGCAAACAAGAGTAAAACAAAGTGAGGTTCGTTCCAAAGTTAAAAAATAAGATAGCCCCTAGGAAGGCGCAAACACGTCCCTCGTGAGAGCCGTATTAAAAGCACAACACTCGTGGACAGGGAAACAAGGGCCACGGAAACAAGAATATATATACTATACAATTATAGAAGAAAAAATTACGTAAACCAATACGATGTTCTAACCACGCACTAAAGAAATTGGCGTCCTTAAGGGTAGTTTCATGTGTCTACTGTACACTCTAAAAACTGTTTGCACCCTTTGGAACGTATCTCGTCCCCAAACAATAATCGTTATCTGTCTTGCTCGCGTTTCCTCTCTTTAAAACTTTGTGCTGGATGTTTTCCTGTCAAGAACGCTGTGTCACACAGATAAGCACATGCTGTTCATGCCCTGAAACTCCAGGGCGCTGTGAATGACACGCAAGATATATGAGGATTATTCTTTGTGTACAAGCCCCAAAAGGTGCAAACTTTAGAGTGCATAACTCACCATCTTACACCTATAAATAGGCTGTTTAAATGAATTCATATAAACTGTCTTGCTGGATTTACACCTTTTCTCCCCGACGGGCATTTTGCCGTATACGTTTCCATGTTTTACAGCGATATCTGTTATCTTCACCCTTGCCCACCACTGGCACCGGTGTCCGTCATCCCCAAGAACTTTGCGATGGATTTCTATAAAAAAAATAAGTAAATAAAAAACGCGGAATGACTCGCCTGGCTTCGAACTCCAGTCCCACAGATTGGCAGTCGTAACCATGACTGAACGCTGAGCGAGTTGGTTTAGCATTGGAGCCCGCTGAAGCGGACGTTTTGCCTCCCAACCGCTCCGACGATGAGATACCTATTGCTCCTGGAGGTAGCGCTTCTAGCTGTTATGATAGGCTGACGCCACACTCTGCAGCTTATACAGGGTGTCCCAGCATACGTTAGCCAAGCTCTTCAAGGTCAGCAGATATAGAATATACGAGGACGCAGCCAATGGTATTATGCCAGCAGTGACCTGCCGCACCAGGAGGATTTTTCCTTTTCGTAATTGAACTATAGATAATCAGATGAGATGAATTAACGACCTTTTTAATTACTGAACTGAAGGCGCGAATATTGATAGAAAAGTAGCAATTCCGTTGTAAAACACGCGATTCAGCTGCTTTCAGTGTGCTGTGCCTCGCGTAATTATTTTTCCCACGTTATAAGGAAAGCGCGCGAAATATGAAAATAGCCGCATGATTACGCGTCCGCGCGCCGCGACACCAGCGGTCCCAGGCGTTACTCGGAATAGTCATTAGAAGAGAAGTGAGCACCAAACATTTATGCTTTCGGTTATTGTATTCTTGTACGCTACGTTACACATTTCACTAAATCGCTTCTTTTTTTTTTTTTCGCGTGAATACTACCGCCGGGACAGTGTATGCTTTCTTCTCTCTCTCTCTCTCTCTCTCTCTCTCTCTCTATATATATATATATATATATATATATATATATATATATATATATATATATATATATATATATATATATATATATATAATTTTCTTTACCTGCGCGTAGTTGGCGGGTCAGCGTGACACTCCGTGTGACGAGATCATCGTGCACTCATCTGCCGGTTTGCCGCTCTCGAAGCAAAGAAAAGTTGCTCTATTTTCTTTCTTTCTTTATCTCCTTCTCGCAATTTGTCCAGCGCACTTTTATCGCCCGGGCATCGAACCTGCGACCTTGAGGTCGACGCCACCGCCACAGCGGCCCTAACCTTGGTCCCTGTCGACGCGGTCATGCGAGTGACCCGTCTGCAGCATCTTGCTCTTGTGTGCTCGCGAGCACCGCATGTTCTGTCACAGACTGTGGCGCAATTTGAAGACCCTAGCTGAGGCCTGCGTTGCGTAACGGTGCGCGCGGGAACCTATCTCCCAGATCAGCCCAAATCACCGGCAACGCGGCATCAGACGCAGCATCACCGAACCCGAAGATCGCAGAAGTGGCCCGTCTCCCTTCGGCTACCGACGGCCAGTGCGCGGCCTCGTGAGAAGAAGGGAAGGAGCGAGGGACACGTCGGGCAGAGACCGAACGCTAGTCGGAACGAGGTGTCGCCACTGCGCGGCGGTGGCAAATAGCTGCGCGCCCCGAGAAAGGCGGCAGCTGAGAAGAAGGGAGGGTGGCTGCGGCTCGAGTCCTGAGCCGCAGGCAGGGTTCGTGTTGCGCCTCCGGCGAGCGAACGGGATCCGGTTCGATCGGGCCGCGATCATTCAATCAGCGTTAAAATAAGAACTCTTATTGCACCGCTTATTTTTCTTCATTGCGCCGCCTGTTTCGGAGAGTGTGGCTTTGCTTAATACCCGCATTTGGGGCGGCACTCCTGCCGCGGAAATGGCGGCGGCCGCGAAGCCGCCGAAGCGCTCGTGCAAAATTGAGATGGATCCCTCGCTGGCGAGAGCTAACGGCGCGGCATCGTGGCACAAATCCGTGTACATCAGATATGTTCGAGAGAAGATTCCCTTCGCGCTCACAGAGAAGCTCCGCGTGTTCTGACACCGCGGTCAGGTGAACGACGCAACAGATAAGGAAAGCGCAGCCGATATAAAAGAAGCTCTGCGAAAATCTAGGGTATAAAATATATTCCTTCATTTATTCACTCTTCGTTCGTTTCGTTCTTTGCCATGATTTATTTACGTAGACTGTCATCTTACATTGTGAGTCGTGGCATGAGTGAGTACAGGTTCAAGGCGAAAACAGAAGCAGAGAATACAGAGTTGACTGAAGCTGTCGTTATATATATAAAAAAAGGACATCATGAAATGTGACTCGGTGAATGGATTACAGACTCATCAAGAGCTAAGTCATATAGAGAACATTCTGAATTACTCAACTGTCCAATAGTGCTTGAAAAAAAAATCGATCTGAATATGGCCTTAAAGGAATATATCTAAAGAGCGGGTGCGTCGAGTAGCCATTGCAGAAAAGTTGACAAAATAAATAGAGGAGAAATATCAGAAAGCGGAATGATTCGCTCATATTTATGTCTGCACTTAAGGGCAGGAAGTGACAGCGTGCTTTCTCTTGGTGGAGGCGACATGTTGTGGTCGTATCTGTGAATACATCTAATGGCATTCTTATGCACATATTGAAGTCTTTCTATATCGCATACATGATGGGGGGACCACAAAACCGAAGCGCATTGAATTGAAGTAAGGACGTTTCAAGCAACCTAGTTTTCGCTTAGCTTCTGTGCGGATTATGTCTAATATACCATTTAAATACCGGTGTTGCTCAATACTTGATATATAAAAGTGTTTTTCCAAGCATGAGAGAAGCCCGCGAATACACGCAAAGGGCCGCGAGCGGCCAGTCGCGCGGCAAATTTTCATGGGCTCGTGGGCTTCTTTCATGCTTGGGAAAACACTTTTATGTTGCGCGCATTGAGCAACAGAAAGCTGGATCAGGACTTTTTCATGTTGCTCTACGATGTTCTCATTGAGACCTTTCTCTAATTACAACATTTGAGAAGTTGGTTAATTAGTTAGTACTAATTATTTAACTAGGCGCAATGCAAAAAAAATATATCTATGCATCTCCAAGCGACGACAAGCACCATTATCTTGGCTCTGTCCAGCTACGTGGTGTCTGAATATTTTTAAAGTTTGACTCGCGTTACGTGGGACAACCGGGATTAAATTATCTAATATGCCACTTTAGATCCGGTGTTAAAATGACTTTTATATTTACTTAAACTCATAAACACGGCTTAAGTTACTAGCATTGTTGCTGTAGCTGTACTCTACATATTTATTTTTACGTTCGTAGAAGTCAATGCTACAGTCATCTTGAAACTCGGCATCCGCCATTTGTTATTCTGGTCCCAATGCTATGGTGAAAAGGCGAGACTTAAATTTTCTTGACCATTCGAGTCTTAGATATTAAAGTAAAGCATGCAGTCGTGGGCATGTAACTGTATTATAATCAAAAAGTCATCGATAACCTCAACGGCAGATGAGAAATGATGTAGGTCCCACGCCCTGCGGGAATCGATGTCATCCGAAGTATTTTGCAGGCTGTCAGCGTCGTTTGGGGTTCTACAAAGCGCTAGCAGATGTTCCGACGGGTTTGTGTAAGGAGAGCAGTTATGTGTGTCAAGCAAGGCGGTCCCGACGACGATGGAGTTCCTTTGTACTCCGACAAAGTAACGTTATACATCCTGTTCCCTTACAACCTATTGGACGATTTCGAAGTCGGTCGCAAAGCGTCTGCGTAGCGCTAGCTGTTGCGAGGAAAGCCCTGTGGAATGTGGGCTTATCAGGAGGCCTACGGTAGTGTGCAGTCTAACACAACGTCTTAAAGCGTTATAGATGCCACAAGGTAAGAATGGGAGAAACTTGCACGCCCTCGCTTTTATAAGCAACTTCTTGGTTGCTGCTTGATGCTGTTTTATTTCTTGGCCCGAGATTTTCAATAGCTCATTTATTTATTTAGCTCAAGAGTCAAGGCATCAGTTAGGGCTGGTATTGATGTTTACGTAATAATAATAATAATAATAATAATAATAATAATAATAATAATAATAATAATAATACCATGCTACATTCTGAAATCATCAATGGTTCTATGTTTTGAATCGTATTAACAAAATGTATACGTCTCCGGGAACCGACTCATCTTTAAGCTTTATACTTCAACGCTTCTAAAATACTAAGATATGTGGTTCCCTAGTACACAGAGTGCAAATTACTTGAATATACACAGACTGCTGATCATTGCTTTAATGATTCTTGTAATGCAATATATTCTTGGGATGGGGGAGGGGGGTTCTTAAAGCAAACATTGAAAAACTACTCAAATATTCAGTCTGTATCAGGTACCTGGATGTTACAAAAGACCAACTTTACGACCTTATTTTTCTCGTGAACGTGAGTGAGTGGACGTGAGTGAGAACGTGAGTGAGTGCCTTTGTATGTGGGTAGTCGTGAGCAAAAATGTGAGTGAGCGATCGCGACTGTGAGTAGACGTGAGTGTGAACGCGACTGTGTACCTGTCGGTGTGAGAATGAGTACCTGTTTGTGTGGGTACACGTGAGGGTGAACGTGCGCGAGTAGCTGTTTGTGTGAGAGGGCGTGAGTACGAACACGAGTGAAGGTCGTTAGCGTGAATGGACAGCGGTACGAACGTGAGTAATTGTGCCAATGAGTGTGAGTGAACGTGAGTATGAACGAGAGTGATCATCGTCAAATGTGAGTAGAACGTGAGTGTGAACTTGATTGAGTACCTCTTGGTGTTAGTAAACGTGAATATGAACCGCAGTGAATACCAGTTCGTGTAAGAAGACGTGACTGTAGAATACGAACGTGCGTGAGTATCAGTGAGTCTAAGTGGACGTGAGTATGAAAGCCAGTGAGTGCCAGTGATTCTTAAAGTCAAGTGCTGGGGAGACTGAGTTTATGTGATTATGTGGCTCTCACCCGCTCTCACGTGAGTGAGAGCGGGTGAGAGTCAGCTTACGCAAGTGTGAACGTTAGTGAGTGCCGATAAGTGTGACTGCAAGTGAATGCAATGAGTGCCAATTAGTGTGAGTTAAGCTGCGAACTTATAAGTACCGACGTGTCCGAGTGGAAGTGAGTGAGTGCTCGCCAGCACGAGAGATTGTGAGAGTGAGCGACAGTGCGCGTGAGCACTGTTGTAGAGTGTGAGTGAGAGTCTGTGAGCGTGATCAGAAAACTTTCAGTGCTGGTCAGTGTCTTTGGACATGTACGCGAATTAGTTTTTTTTTTTTTTTTTTCAGTGCGAGTCAGCGTGAGCAGGTGTTGGAAAGCCCGAGTCGATATTATTTTTCGAACGCGTCCGAGTGCCTGGTAGTATGAGCGGATATGCGTGTGAAGCAGTTATCTGTCTTTTTGAGTGAAGCTGAACGCTAGCGCTGATGACTGAATAGTTGGCAGCAATATGAGCGGGAGCATTGAACTTGAGCAACGCTTACTCATAATTTGCGGATTCGAAGAAGGCAAACCACATTGTTACGGCATGCCTTCGTTCATCGCTTATATCGTTTATCATTACATAAGAAAGACCGTCAATTCTCTAGAATATGTCCGCAGATTATGGTGTCGATAGAAAAACATATAATAAATATATACAAACAACGTTATTGAATTCGTGAACAAAAATAAAGTTACATTTTTCTAAAAGCACAGTGGGGCAAAAATTACATAAGTCGATACAACGCGGGTAACCACTGTAACGAAATCGGCGTAAATGGCACGTGAGCTCAAATAAATTCAGTACGCCTTAGTGGCTACCAAGCATGTTGATATTTTATCGCGTTTCTCCATCTATCACATTTCATTTCCTCTACCCCTTTCTGAACACAGCGTAGCCAGCCGGTATGTACAAAGGCTAACCTCGTTGTCTATCCTTCCGCCTCCTCTGTTTTTCATTAAGTGTATGTTTTGTTAAATTTTTAGCAGTATGGCGTAGAGGTTTTAGATTCTTCTCGTGTATGTGCCCGTGCTTATGAGCGTGCATGTGCGTGCAACCAAACTTTACTCGCGTACATAAAAATTACTTTCTGTCTATGTTAAACTCGTTCGAATATAATTTTTGTTGTTTGCTGTCGCCATCGCTCTCAGTTATCGGTGTTGCCGATATTCGTACACTGTAAATCGATAGCGAAGCCTGTCTCCTTTCTCTCTCTGCACCCGCTGCACCCGCTGTACATTGAACCCCCTGTACAAGATATCCCCTACGGACAAGGAATCTTAATTTGGCAGGCGGCTTAAGTCTTAAACAATCTTAAACAACTTGGCAGGCGGCACAATTCGGCAAATTAAATGCAGCTCACTACATAAGAGTATTGCCACACATTGAAATGGTGTCATTGTAATATACAAGATTAGAAAAATGCGTTGTCTTTTCTTTTTCTTTTTTTGTGGGGTGCTGTGATCATACGCGATATTGGCGCAGAGGGCGCACGAAGGTAATTCAATAAGTTTCCGCCTTGGAATCCAGATCTCATAGCGATTTCAAAACGGCCGCCTCATGTACGAAGCGCCATCTATTAGGAGTCGAGCGTACGAGTTTCAACAGGGCGCGCTTGTTTGTTGGTAGCAGGCGCTCGCTTGACAAATACGAAGCATCATGCGATAGAGCACTGCACGTGCCCACTTCATGAAATTCCGAGCCCAGCCACGGCCCAGGCGTACATGACCGAGCCCAGCCCGGTCCCGGCTCGAGGCCAGCCGCTCGTAACTAAGCTTAACCAGGCCCGCGTATGCATGACAAGGCCCGGCCTGTAAAAAAAAAAAAAAAAAAAATTCCTTAGATTGTATCGTACGTGTCAGCCTCATCTTCTCGGAGTCTAAGCAGTGCATAAGCAATAAAAGAGCGAAACTTTGTAAGAAGCCAACAACAAATAGTGACACCAAGGACAACATCGGGGAAATTACTTGTACTTTCTAATTGCATTAAAGAAATGATAAATTAAAGGAAATGAAAGTGGATGAAAAAACAACTTGCTGCAGGTGGTTGCCGCAAGGGTTTGTGAGTGGTGGCGCTGGCTAGCACTCCGAGGCCCGAGCCCCCCTGAGGCCGAAACCCCAAGAAGCCGAAACCCCAAGAGACAGCGCATCACCTTGATAATGGTACGGAAGGAGCACCAACAGCACGTTTCGCCGCTTCGCCGCTATTCCTTCCTCTCATTCCTACGTCACACTTATTATCCGTCTCTCAAGGCCGAAGGATCACATTGATAAGAAAAGTCCCTTGACAACGGGACCGAAGCGCTACTCTGACCACGCACGAAATGAGAAAAGCAATGTAATAGGCATTGAATGTTTCAAGATCGTGGCTTTGCTCGCACCGCATCGGGGGGAAAGAGTGCGCGCGAAGCTAAATTTTGTGCCAGAAACTTGCGTCGGACCAAAGCCAATGTTACCGTTTTATTTTTCATGACAGTGTATACGTGTTGCAAAAACAGGTTCGTGTCAAAAAATAAAAGCGAAATAAACAGACCAAGAAGCAACTCACGTGTAGAGAAAAGAAAGTAATTAAATGTACCACTTCTAAATGAGCCGAATTGGCAATCAGGACGTCTACTGGACAAAAAAAAAAAAAAAAGAAACGAAATCTGTACAAAAACCCGCCGTGGTTGCTCAGTGCTATGGTGTTGGGCTGCTGAGCACGAGGTCGCGGGATCGAATCCCGGCCACGGCGGCCGCATTTCAATGGGGGCGAAATGCGAAAACACCCGTGGGTACTTAGATTTAGGTGCACGTTAAAGAACCCCAGGTCGTCGTAATTCCCGGAGCCCTCCACTACGGCGTGCCTCATAATCAGAAAGTAGTTTTGGCACGTGAAACCACATAATTTTTAAATCTGTACGAAAAGAAGAAACAAAAAAGCCCCATCAGATTTCAGTGTGCCCTTAATATTTATGAATTCGTAAGCTCCGTTGAACATTATTTGTTGCCTAGAGAATGTGTTCGAATAGGTATTTCGCAGAAACGCAGTACTGCGTCCGTTTCATCACATCTTCAGTGGCTTTCTTGATGACTGACCCCGGAATTCTACGGCAGAGATCCGTTATCCTTACCTTGAACTAATGTGACGTCCATCTCGATCATGTAAGCACAATCTTTTACATAACCCCAATGAAAGAAATCGAGTGGAGAGAGGTCAAGTGACCTAGTCGGTCAATTTCCAGGCCCGTGCCTTCCAATCTACTGCGCATGAAAAGTCGCATCCAGCTAGTTTCGCACTTGGCTGCTGCTGTGTGCGGGTGCCCCATCTTGCTGACACCACAGAAGTGGAAGATGTGACAGCGGGACTTCGCTGAGACACTCATGCACCACTCCTGCAAGATTTTATTCACGTAACGCTGTCCAGTCAGTGTGTGATCGAAGAAGCTGGGACCGATTATAGCACCGGCGTAAATTCTGAACCACACACTGAGCGACCACTGGTACTGGTGCCGATTGCGCTTTACCCAGTGTGGATTGGAGTCCTTCCAATAGCGTGCATTGTGCAAATTTACCTAGGCGTTTCTGCGAAAGTTGGCTTCTGTGCACATGACGTTGCTCAAAAAGTCCGGTCACTCACCGACTTTTGTGAGGACCCAATTCGAGAAATCTAAACGATTCTACGGTTCCCTATCTTCCAAGCATTGGTGCTGGTTAAGGTAGTACGGGTGAAGGTCGTCATTTAGAATCGTCCGAACTGATGACTCGGAAATTGGTACCTGGGCGGCAACGTCCCGCACGCTAGCATGAGGGTTTGAGGCCATAAATGTTAGAACATCCGTGCGTAGGCTAGGACTCAAAGACGGAGTCCTACGCCGCTGTTTCTTGAAGCTGCCGGTGTGTCTCAGGTTTTCATAATTTCTGATGATAGTCGAAGCATTTAGTATACCACCACACTTCCATGACTGATACATTTTGCGGCCTTCCTCTTGTTGTCATTTGCAGCTCCCACGGCAAGGATCATTTTTATCTTCTGCTCACTACAGAAAGACATAGCGACTGGGACGAAACAAAACGCACCTTTACACATTTGCACTGACGTTGTCAATTCGCTTTTGTGGGGATAGGTTTCGTGGGAAAAAAAATAATAATAAAAGAAAACAATGTCAGTGCACTTTGCAACAACTACCACAGCTTGTTGCCAACTAAGACCAAACACGACGGGTTACTTCAGCCGGGACGCGGCAGATAAGGAACTAGCTCGATCACGATGTTTTTCTTTATTTCCTTTATTTCGTTCAAGCTAAGCCAGAGGGAGCCTGTTTGAGGGCGTTGCTTTATGATCCGAGTGGAACTGCAGTCACGTGGTATTCTCCATATTTCCCGGGGTTTATTTATCAGGCGGAAAAAAAATTAGGACGCAATTACTACGTCGCTCAAAATACCGCAGTTAGATGTCCCTTGGCTGTGCCTTCAAATGCCTCATTGACACTTTGATAATTAGGATGGTACGTCTAGAGTTAGATAATTAATTACAGTTACCTAATTAAATCTCAGTAACGAAAAATTTACTAGCAGCTACTCCACTGCACTGTAAACAATATGCACCAGCTTTTCTTCGAGTAACGCAGTGCTCTTTTTTTAAAACTTGGTGCATGATAGTTAATTTGGACACCCTGTACATATTTATGACTTTTGAGTGCAAGTGACGATGTTTCCACCACTTATAAATCTTGTAAATTATTAGAAATGCTTTTTTTTTCATGAGTCGTTAGCATTGCTTACTGCAAAGAGAAGCAATACTGAGACACACAACATTCATGTGCATTTCACACGGCACTGAAAAAAAGACTCTGTTCAAGGTGTCACTGAAGTCTACAGGTCTTTTTCGTGGTCAAAAAAGCAGGCAAAGCAATTTGAAGCGCGGTGAACACACAACAACATATTCATTCTCTAGGCATAGGCTATCCATACTTTTAGAAATAATTTTTATTAATAGGCTACCTCCATCTCTTTCAAAAATATAATAAAGTTTGTGCTTTGTGTATATTTAATATATTGTATATATGCATGGTGTTTACGGTGGAAATTTAAAACAGCGTTGAAGTGAGAAAATGCGGATGAGGCAGCGCCGCTAGTGCTTCAATGCGCGTGTCCTTCTGTTGCCAAGATTTGCAGAAATAAAGCGAAAGTATGAATTAAAAGCCGTGCACGTCCGCGCCAACAATGATGCAGTGAGCTATTAGTCCCAGTAAAATGTCAAATGGAAAGGTCGAGGAAAGTCAAAAGAAACCTCAAATGATGAGGATGACAAAGCTCTGGCAGTGGAACTTTAGGTGTGCGCGTGTGGGGGGAGAGGGGCTCAGCCCACCCGGAAAACTCGGGAGCACCCCCCATAGTCAGCGGTTATGTAAAATGCGAGTTACCTCGAAATCTCTCGTACTGTTTGCGGAAATATTTTCTAGAAGTATTTACCGATAAGCTGAGTGCGACTAATGCCAGTCGGCGTGCTCTATCAAAAAAGAACGTTATCTCCTGTTACATGGCGTTCTTTTTTTTTTTTTTTTCGTCTGACGTGTACGAAGTCGAATCAAGAGGTGCGTTTCGCAAAGCCAGCAGCAGCAGCGCGCCCTTCTCCACGTCAATAATTAAGTTACGCGAACTTAGAACATCGGTACAAACTCGCTATGTCGTTGTCATGATTGTAAAAATGAAGTTATGCGAGCATCTAATTTCACACGGCGTGCTGGTATATCTCACAAGTTCGTTCTTCCAACTTTGAACTTTCTGGTGTTTCTACGTCTTAAAGGGCCCCTCACCAGGCCCCATAGCAAATTTTGGTTATACGCTGGAAGTTGTTACGTGTCCTCTAGGGAGCGTTCTGTCGCAAAAATTTCTCAAATCGGCTCATTGACAGCCGAGATATATTTCAGTGCCGCGAACCCATGATTTCAGCAGGCGGGCTCCACTGCCAAGCAAGGCGCTCTCTCCACTCGCCCCGTCTAGCCTCTGCAAGCGAAATTCCTTCCCTGCGTTCTCCCATACCGGACCTCGAGGATCGCGTGACGCATACGTCACAGGCCCCGCCTTGATTTTTTTTTTCTTCGCTTTTTTTTTTCGGCACTACGCACTTTCGCTGACGGCGTCGCGCACGAGCCGTTGTCTCGTTCGTGTAGCGCACGATTTTGCGCGCTGTGCACAACGAAACATGACTAGCGGTATAATTCAGTGCTACACGAATACTGAGGCAGAATAAGCGGATCGCAGAGCATCATCACGCGCTGGAACACTGTAGAAAATGGCATAGTTTCGGTACCTGCGCACGTGACCGCACGACTGTGGGAACAAGCAGACGAAGCGGAAGTACATCCCCTTGCTTCAGTGCGAAGTAAAACAAAAAACACGCAAACATTCCGTTTGCGTGTTTTATAATTTCTCTAAACTTTATTCGTCAATTCAAGCAACAGATTGCACAGATAACAGATGTCTTGAATAATTCTCAAAGTCACGTGTCACCACGAGTGACGTCACACTGCGGACACCAGTACGTAGGCGTTGGCACACGAATACATAATCCTCCGGCTTGGAGCGCGGCGGCCGCGAGGAGGAAAATCGGCGTTCAGTTTTAAATTTCAGATCCTTCCTCGGCGCGTAGCGATGTAATACTTTGCAGACACGATTATTATCGCACAATGTATGCTCTGCGCTTGTCAGCTCAAAATGGCCAGACCTGGTGAGGGGCCCTTTAAAGTACCTTGATACCCTACGCTACATTCGCTGTCGTTTAATGACAGAGAAGCGAAAAATACATATTGTGATGCATTGTTTATAAGCATTGTTACGATCCATAGAACGAATAACGATTTCGTGGCAAAGCTGACCACCGTCCCATTCCCCCTCCCCTATTCTAAAAAAGAATTAGGGTATAGCCCAATGCCTCTACGAGCTGAAGCGAACACTAAAACATGCAGCAGAACCCATCTCACGATGGCAGCTATTATGGTTTTGTAATTAGCATTAAAGCAATGTAGATCGGTTCACCGTACATCAAAACCGCCGAAACGCGTCCTGTACGAGGTGTCATGGATCTGGTTCCATCATGGTTACTGTATATGCTACCTCTACCTTTGGTAGCATATACAGTAATTCTAGTAGCACCGTGTGTTGCTATGAAGACTTTAAGTATACTAATATTATAACATTTAAAAATAGCTGTGTTGAAATAAAAGCACGGTTCCTTCAGAGACAAGCCGTCAGTGGTGGTGACCACGAGTGACGGGTTATATGAATTATTAGTTGCTAATTAATTATTATTGCTAATTAATGAACTTTCACACTATTAGCTTTAGTGGGCTCATCATAATTGGGAAACTGGAGTGAGCTCTCCGTACAAGCCATATCAACTTTGGATCTAGAAAAATGCGATTACCCGCGGAACTGCGGCACAAATTTTGGCTATCGGAGGGCATGAAACCGAAACTGGGAGGCTGCAGCGAGCGCAAAGCCGCGCATTTGCAGGACTTAAGGGAATTTTAGATGGTGAAATGGCACAGGTAAGGGTAAGCTCCTAGAGCGGTAGAAGCTGCTGTAGAACATGCTGCTGAGAGAGCAAGTGAAACAACATAGACTGGTGTGGTACAGACACAGTTACAGCATAAACTTAGGGGAATACATGGGATGATAATTTTGAAGTTTGACAGAATTTAAAGATCACTTGTGGCAGATATCATAATTCCATTCCTTGAGCTGGAATATTCTATGAGGCAGACATTCTTCGCATGAGAAATCCAGACAACTAATGAACTAATTGACGAAAATTTACGAAGTAACTTCTCAGTTAATTACCTTACAGCACGTGTTTCAACTTATTAATTGCAGTTGGTCAGTTTGCAAGGCATATCCACTAGGAACAAATTTTGAGGATGGCACAGGTTTCAAGATATGTGCCATCAAACCCACTGTAAAATTGCACTGTTGTTCGACTTACTAATTTAGCCCAACACTTTTTTATTACCAGTTCAGGTAATTATTAACAAACTAGCTAAATGAGCGTACTCTAAATAGTTATGCATGTAAACCCCCATGTCATGTCATGTTCACCTGCCTTAAATTTCCTATGTCTGTAAACTGTGCTAAGATTAAACACATACTGTGATTATGATAGGAGCTGTGGGTATACGATAAATAAATGAAATAAATTAATTTCTGTCAAAATGGCTTTCCCTGAATGCTTACTGCTGTATAAATAAGCTTCTACAATTTAGACTTGCAACTGGCATTATGCATTTGGCATGCTTAAAGCGAGCAAGAAAAATTTTCACTGAACTAGGGCATGTAAACAAGCCCACACCTGAGGATGTGATAGAACTAAACCAAAATTACAGTGAAGATTTCCACAGGTTTCTTCTAATGTGCATTATCTCTCCTGCAAGCTGTGCCATGAGACACGTGAAAGCCGATAGAATTACAACCGCAGAATCCGCTCGTCCAATCGTGCAGCGTTGCAAAATAGACAGACAAAAAAGTGGGCTGTAGAAAGAACCATGAGAATTGTCTTATCGAGTGTGCCGACAACGTCATGTATGAGATCCCCCTATCCTGCAGAAAAGTCTACCTCGGCCGATGGGACGATGCATCAATGACTGGCTAGGGGAGTAAGCAAGAAATCTAGCTAATAAGGAGGATACACATCTTGCTGAACATTGCAGTAGGTGTCCCATTTGTGAACCACGTTTCTGTAGCGTGAAAATCCTAGGCAAGAGCAAGAAAAAAAACTGCTCGTGAAATGTTAGAGGCATTTTTTATGAGAAAAGCAGGTCAGAATTGTGTAAGCAAAACTTCTATTGCACTGTACAATGCAGAAATGAAATTCCTTTTGCTCCTGGTTTAATCACTTCCTGTATGACGATTGTAACAGTGCATCTGCGCAGCTTGTGGATATACACACCTGTGGGTCGGGCTTCAATAAAATTAGTTGTTCGTTTGCACCTGTGTCCGTCTTCCTTTCTGTTGTGCTGTCCCATTGCGCGCCATATCAAGACGGTTCTCATGTCAAAATACCAACTATCCCAACATTCAACTCTTTTAAAATTTTTCACACTTGATCAACGAATCTGAAGAAGTCCACATGAATGACAGGGCACAATTCTATTGCATACAATGAAGTGAAAAAGTGCAAATTTGGTGCCTCACAGATCTCGAAAAGGTAATGAAATAGATTACTACTAAATACCTCTATTTTGAGCTGGAGAAGCACAGCAAATAAAGCCAATAAAATCGCAAATAAAGCCAATAAAATCACTAAACTGCAGATAAATTCAAGCATACTTTGTGGCAGCCAATGCATTAAAAAAATTTGCGTTGCAAACTAAAATGTCCAAAATTTAAGAAAGAAATGTCCAGTACAGTGGACACATAACACAGCACTTGATAAAAATTAAACACTTCTCATTTTCCATCAGTGTTGCAAATAATAATCTAACAATGCGCACATCAGTCCTATGCAGGTCAGCTACAAATGAACTCAACAGCCTAACAGTCATGTAATAAACAATGTTGATGAGATGCTCATAATGCCATATTTATGAAACTAAGTTCACCCTAATTACTTGCTGAAGACAGCTGACTTGGCTGGAGACAAATCCATTTAGCAACATTTATACTCCTTCTAGAGCTATTATAGTAGAGATGACTTGCACACTAACCTGCCGTGGTTGCTTAGTGGCTATGGCATTGGGCTGCTAAACACGTCGCGAGACCAAATCCCGGCCAAGGCGGCTGTATTTCGGTGGGGGCAAAATGCGAAAACACTTGTGCACTTAGATTTCGGTGCATGTTAAAGAACCCCACGTGGTCCAAGTTATTCTGGAGTCCCCCACTGCGGCATGCCTCATAATCAGATTGTGGTTTTGGCCCATAAACACCCACAATGTATTAATTAATTTGCATTTATTTGTTCCACAAAATTACATCACATTTAATTCCACTATTTCGCCATAAATGACTTCTGATAAAAATACATTTGATGGAATTCATGAATGAGGAATATGATGGTACAAATAAGCAGTAACAAAAGAAGAAAGATCAACATTCAGCTGTAGTAGGTCACTACTGCTGTAACAAGTTAAAAGCTGCTATTGCATGTTTCATTTTGTTTGTACAAAGCAGCTTGAGTTGCGCCTAATGCATTCCGCCTCTTTGGCCTGACGCCATTCACACATATTTTGAAACGGGCAACAATTACATTTCCATGCATCTTCGATGTCTTGAATTCCTTCCGCAGGCCTCTCACCAGTCCAGAATGGAAACATCTGCTGAAGAGTGTCCATCAACCACTTTTCATCATAATCAACACCTTCAAAACACAGCGTGGTGTTGGTTTTCTGGCTGAAATACTCCACAAGCAATTGACTGGGAAGAGGCAACGCTTGAACCGCACTTAATACGAACGGTACCAGATGACGCAGGGAGTTCAAATGCCGCTCATCCCGTGACAACAGCTCAAGCACAACAGAGCTCAACTCCACATCCAGATTTACTCGGAATCCTTTTTCAATATCTTTTATGTCCACGTTGCCCTGAATAAGGTTGCTCAGCAGATGATGATACAGCATGACTTGTAACCGGTGCGAGTGGCGCACCGATGTGTTTGGCAGCCTAGTGCCCATTGTCGTTTTCAGTTCAACGATGTCGATTTGAAGCGTATCTGAGTCGCAACGCATTTCATCCACAACTCCGTTGACGAAAATGTCGCCGCCAAAGGCTCTTCCAAACACAGGCACTTCTCTGGCAATAGGTTCACCACTCAGCAGAGAGCGAATAGAATGCAACAGATTCATAAACAGGACCGCAATATTATCCTCCCGTGTCTCTGTGTCCACAGCAATCACATCTTGAACTTCGAGCTGCCTCGCCATGTGGATATCCGAACCACGAGTTACTTGTGGACTCTCGCCTTCTTCAACTTCGTAGCCCATTTCCTTCAGACGAGGAACTCCGATGAGCGTATACAGCAATTTCTGCTCACAGTACATTTGACTAGACAAATCAGACACGTAAATCCGACCATTCCGATACTTCTGTAGAGGAGGTCTTGAATCGGCGACATAGTCACATCGAAGTTTCGCTATGATATCGTCACCTTCAGGGTCGTCCCAAGCACTGTTGTCATCCATTACTATGTTTTCAGCGGTTGTCAGAACGCACTGTAACAGCCAGATCAACTGTTATCATGGAACATGTTACCACTAATAACATCCACATACACTTCGGTAAAACATAAGGCAAAAAGCTTTCTTGTGGCCTTCCGGCACACTCCGACAAACGCAAACTCGCGTCATGTAGCGCGCGCACAAGCTCGCACAAGTCAGAACTTGTTGTGCTCATAGTTGCCAATTGGCCAAATATTATTGTTCGGTTCCACTGTAAACCTGCTAAATAAAATACCAATAACTTTATATGACAACATAGTAGAATATTTATATTAAAGTTCCTTTGAAAACAACTTTACTATATTTGGGAAAGTAAATGGTGTATGTGGTGGTGCGGGTGGTGCCCAACGTTAGTGGTGCCCACGTCGCGCCCCTCTTTAACCCCTTCAAAGTATCAAAACCAAATCGTAAAGGCCATGTTATTGCCTGTCCTTTCTCGATGGCTATAGCGCAATATTACTAGCATCACTATGTAGCACCACGGAGAGCTGGCTCTAGTAACGTTGGTTTTTGCCTACTGTGGATCCCTGCGGGTACCGCGCCTGAGTGGATAGGCGTAGGGGTTCATACATGAAAAAAGGAAGTCTTTTTCCTTCCTCGATGGGGTTGTACGTGTGCTGTGGTATTGGTGATGTGCAAAACCAGACGTCTGTGGCGTTTTCGGCTCCCACAATCGCCTCCGGCACACTCAACATGCAAAAGCATAGCATGGCCTCCGGGATTGCACGGGATCAAGCATGGCTCAAGCTGTCAGCGTGCGCAAATCTCGTAGGCCATGAGCATAGACTTCAACTTCCCAAAATTAACTTAAGAGGGCGCCACTTTATATTCGTGGTTTTCTGCATAAGCAGACGAAAAGTGCCTGACTTTGCACTTACTGGCTACGTATATGCCCTTGCCTGAAACTAATTGCCAAATCACGCGTTTCCTTTCAGCAACAAATGTAAACAAATTGCAGCTGAATATATCGCGAATGCACAGCCCTTGAAGACGACTTCTCTATGCACGCGGAGTCTGAATCAGTCTTCACCATCTGTGATAATTTTGTATTCTTGGAGGATTAGTTCACCTTCCCCTGTGACCGTCTGTGCAGTGATCTGTGACACATGGTCACGGCGGAATTTCGATGCCTATCCATGCAGGTACCTTCTCTATCATCGCCATATCAGTACCGAGAGTCCTAGACAAAATGGTGCCACCTGTTTGCGACACCTGTTTGTCGTCTGCTACCTACACTCATCGAAAGTACGGTGCAGAAAGTGTACTTTGCCCGCTACACTACTGCTCTGAAAAATGGCTTCGTGTAAGTGCGCGAAGATAAACTTTTTTGCACCAGTTAAAAGAACAAAGGTGACGTGTGGATTAAAAATTGAAATCTTAATTGAAGGCTATGCTTCTGCTTGCTAAAATCTATAGTTAAAAGCGGCGGAAGCAATTCTGGGAGCCTGAAACCCGTCATAGACGTCGGGTTTTACTGAATCATAGTGTGGGATAGATAGTGTGCAAAAGTTGGCGGGTTTACGACTTCCGCAAACGCTGCCGCCGTATGCACTTGCCTTCAAGATTTGCATATCTTGGGGGCCGTCGCTGGGACGTGGATTCAGACACCACCTATGCAGGCCGTAGATGGTACATAAAATCATATGCATAAAATATTGGAGGCCGTCACTATCGATATTTTGAAGATATGGCGTACTCATAGAATAAAGAAGCGTACTTTCGCCTCTTCCAATCGTTTCTGTTGCTTGCAGTATAGAAAAGCATGTCCTTCGAGATTGCCATTTGTTACTGCGAGAAAGCCAGTTGTTACTACCAGGCATGCGAAACGCTTTTCACACGAAAGTAAACTTATTTCAGAAACAGTTCCAGCACGCTGTCACATTGTGCGCAACATATTATTTTTGATCAAGTGCGATCACCATGGCCATCGGTAATTGTTTTGGCCATAGTTTTGGCATGGTTTTAAAGTGAACAATGCGACCGTCTTCAAGTGTGTCTCGGACCATGGCCAAAGTTCGTTCTTTATTCTATGCCATAGAGTTTCTCACTATAGTGTTCTATGCCATGCATGCCATGGCTTACAGCAATGTGAGCATGGAGGAAAAAAAGAAATTTTTTCCTCCATGAGCGTGAGTGAACGTAAAGTGAACATGGTGAGGATTTTCTTTCTTCTTCTTTTTTTAAAATCAGCTCTGTGTGCATTGTCCATTGTTGCAGTCCCACCTGTAGAAAATTTTATGATTTTGTGAGCGTTTTCTCCGGTTGGCAACGCGACGAGATGATCGATTAAATTCGTGATTGTAAATATGCAAGGGAAGAAAATCGCGGCTCGCAGGCGACCTATAGCAGATGCGCTTCATGGCCTCCGAGATAGCGTGCGCTGGCCGGTTTTGCTCCGGCCCCATACACGTTTTCGCCGACCATGCGGTGGCGCGTGGATGGAGGGGCTTACGCCGCATACCATGAAAGAGAACCAAATGGAAAAGGAGCTGGTGCAGACAAATTTCAAGTGGAAGAAAGCCGAAGAGAAATTTCCTAAACGCACAGCCAGAGGACTAGACGAGGTTCCCGTTAGGCTGATTAATGAACTAGGACCAAAAAGTAAGGAAGCTCTGTTGAAAGCAGTGAAAAAAAACTTTAGAAGATAGACGAGTACCAGGCAGTTGGCGACAAAGTAGAATGAACTTAATTTATAAAGGTAATGGGGAGAAATACAGAATTCACTCATACAGACCATTGCATCGGTAATATACAGGTTAGAAAAGCAGGCAATTCAATTAAAGCAGCAAGTATAGGCAGAGAATAATGGCATTTCGGGAGAACTTCAGAATGGCTTCATAATAGGTAGGCGTTTGGATGATAACTTATTTGTCCTTACTCAGTGTATTGAAATACCAAGACTAGAAAGGAGACCGTTATATGTGGCCTTTTTAAGCATTACAGGAGCTTGGGCAATGATTGTCTACAGCTTTTGAGAGAGATTTACCTAGAAAATACCCTTTGCGTTGAATGGGAAGGAATGAGGCGTGAGGAGAAAGTTGATATCAACAAGGGACTGAGGTAGGGGTGCCCGTTATCCCCATTGCTGTTTATGATGTACATGGTGAGGATGGAAAGAGCACTAGAAGGAATTAATATAGCCTAGGGCTTAACCTTTATACAGACAGACGGGTAAATTAGGAGAGCAACAACTTGAAGGTTTGTTTTATGCAGATGACATTGTGTTGCTAGTTAACAAGCAAAGTGATATGCAACGTCTGGCAAATATCTGTGGACAGGAAGGTGAGAATTTAGGTGTGAAATGTAGCGTTAGAAAATCAGGTGTTATGGTATTCAATGAAAACAGTGAACAGACAGTGTCAACACAGAGCCAGCAAATATCTCGTGTAAAAGAATATAAATACCTTGGTTATGGATAAATGACGGCAGCCGATATATGGAAACACAGGAAAAAACAATAACAGTGAACAGGAAGGGAAATTCAGCCATAATGAAGCACAGAGCGCTATGGGGATACAATAGGTACGAGGTCCTCCGAGATATGTGGAAAGGTGTAATGGTTCCAGGACTTACTTTTGGAAATGCGGTTGCTTGCTTTAAATCAGGGCTACAATCAGGACTCGATGGGAACCAAAGGTCAGTGAGATGCCTTGCATTGAGTGCTCACGGGAAGACTACAAATGAAGCTGCGCAGGGTGATATGGGGTGGACAATTTTTGAAGTGAGGGAAGCTCACAGTAAAATTGATTATGAAGAATATGAAGACTGAGGAATATGAAAGAAAGTAAATGGGCTGGGAGAGCGTTAAGGTATATCTACAGGAAAAACATTGATTCAGAATGGAGGAGAAGAACTACGAAGCTTACCAGCAAGTATGGTGATGAACACAGCAACAAAGAATGCCAAGCGGAAAGTCAGAGAGGATGAGATAATGTCATGGGTGGTGGCAGTGGAAAAGAAAGCTGCCCTGAGTAATTACTTAAAAGGAAAAAATGAAATCAGGAAAGAAACAATTTATGATTACTCAAAGGGAAGCTCATTACTTTCCAAAGTGAGATCAGGATGCCTTAGAACACGCACTTATAAAGCGAGATATAAGAAGGTAGAAGAAGCATGTGCTTGCTGCATTAGAGCTAGGGATACGATGGAGCATGTTTTATTAGAATGTCAAGAAATCTGCCCAGCGGTCGATTTAGGCACCACTGGCCTCCTTGAAGTCCTTGGGTTCAGCGAGACCAGGGGCAAAGTAAACATGTCTGCAATAGAGATTAGTAAGAGGTGATGGGAAGATTGGTGGAAGAAAAGAAGGGAAACTACAAACAATGGAGGCGTACAAAAACGAAGTTCGCAATAGGGGTTCAGAAACTTTGGTTATGGGTATTCATCGTGGGTTTTTTTTTTTTCTTATTTAACATAGGTAGGGCATTAGGCAATATAGGTAGAGGTAGGTAGGTATATATATAGGCATTAGGTAAGAGCTTGGTGGCACAATCCACTGCCCCGTTCCAAAGGGGACGCTCATAACATCCATCCATCCATCCATCTGGCGAGACTGCAGCGGAAGGCTGACCGTTCGAGATTTCAACATGCGCATTGCCTCTCTTTTCATGTGCTGTAGGAGATTTTCACAGGCTAGCTCGACCTCGTGCTCTACCTCAAACATTTTGCTGTCTCAACCATTTAGTTCTTTTGTACCTTATGTTTTCCTTTATCTTCTTTTGTTGTTAGCCATTTATTTAGCCATTGAATTTGTAGTATCTATATAGCCTGTACTTATGTTCAATAATTTATTTTTCAAAACAGATCATGTGTGGCTTCACACACCATTCATTGTCTGAAATGGTAGCTCATCATAAAGCGCAGAGTTTAATTGTCATCTGCCTAGTTATTATTATTTTCACTTTGCATTGCAATGATTCATCAATTGATATGACAGTTTTTGCATTTGTAGGCCTACCTTGTTGTGCAGTTATGTTCGTGTAATATTTACTTGTATCTTACCATGGGTCCTTTTTTCCTGTTCTTATTTTCATGTTGCTTCCCATCGCATTCTGTGAATAATTCTTTTGTTATGTGATGTTTTTTTTGCCTTGTTGATTAACACTTACTTTGCATTGATGTAACGTTACTTGCCCATTGAATTTGAATTTTTAAAGGCATTGGGTAAGCCAAATGCCTTCCTGAAGGCCGCACAATATATTCATAAATAAATATATTTAAAAAAGTAAACATGCCCTAAGCAGTCATGCAGAAAAGCAACTAGCATTTTTGTATTCTATGTAACATTTAAATCATTACTGTTTTTAGTTATGGTAATGCCTGCTTGGGTGGCAACTACGCTCATTAATAAGAGAGTAAATAATTGCATAATGTGTCATTTAACACTTGGCGTGCAATTTCTTGCTTCATCCAGCCTTGTGACTGTGACACGCAGCAGGTAACGGCATGCAAACTTAAGCAACAGAACATACGAATTTTCTTTAATCTGCAAAAACACCTTTCTTAAAGTGTGCTGCGCCTTAGGTGAAACATTCTTTGTGCATTTGCACATTTTGGTGACACTGAACCTGGAATATTTGCCTTTTGACTGGTGTACTTAATACACTCTAAGAAAAGTTTACACCCTTTGGAGTGTATATTTGCTACACACAACAATAATCGTCATCTGTCTTGCCCGCATTTCCTTTCTTAAAAACGCTGCGCTCGTTACTTTCCTGTCGGGAATGCTATGTCATGCTGATAACGCACATGCCGTTCGTTACTGGAAAGTACCGGGCTCGCCACGTTAAAGAAAGGAAATGTGGACAAGACATATGACGATTATTGTTGTGTGGCAAATATACACCCCAAAGGGTGCAACTGTTTTTAGAGTGTAAGTATATAAGTGAAGAATAAATTTAAAAAATCTTAAATATAAATAAATGGATCCTGGGGAATACATACCAAAAACATGACATAATTATGTGGAACGCCATAGTAAAGGGCTCCAGGTTAACTTTAACCACATTGGATTCTCTAATGTTCACCTATATTAAGTACACGAGCGATTGCAGCATGTTTGTGTGGGCGGGTCATGCTTGTTTCCATCTTGCTTCCCACCCTATCGCGATGGCGAAATGCATAGATGAAAGCAAGTGCCGACACCAGCAAGTGATTGGTTTAAAGCTCTGGAACCAGCTCACAAAATGATGAACATGCATATAACTCGCAAACTGTGAAGTATACTGCATTTCCAGCACATGACGAACTCTTGCAGATGTGTTCCACTTCTACATGCCAACATAAATGTGGTGGCCGGGAGTATGTGTGTGGAAAGAAAATAATGTATTTGAGAATAAATAGGTGCCAGCATGCAGTTTGCCCCTAGTAGACTGCCAGGTGTTACAAATCAGTAAAGGATCACATAGCAGTGCAAAAGAAATTCTCACCAATTACAAGCCACACCGATAGTACCGGTGTGCTCGAAAGCCTCCCCGATGCATGAAAAGCTCTCGGTTGTTATAGTGAGGAGAAGAAACTGGCCATGCCCACCACTGAACTTACGCTCTTTCTGTGTGAATGGGACAGCCAGAGCAAAACCTGCCGGCGTTCACAACCTGGGAGGCCATGTGCCACTCCTTTCGCGGAATGGGTGTACAGAAAATAAGAGATGAACATACCAAAGAAATATTTCATATTTATTGTGAATAAGTGCAGATGTGTCATTTCTTAAAACTTATATGCAGATTTATTTAGTCTAGTAAATTAAAAATGTTATGAGTGGTGCCACATTCCCAATCCACTTTGCGTGCGTCGCGGTTTGTTCAGTTCGTTTGCCGACACAGCCATGTTGACAGTCCCATCATCGAGTAACACCCACCATGGTTTCTTAGTGGCTAGGACAATACGCTGCTAAGCACGAGGTCATGGGATCAAATCTCAGCCATGGCGGCCTCATTTCGATTGGCAAAAATGCAGAGATGCCAGTGTACCGTGCTTTGGGTGCACGTTAAACCCCAGGTAATCAAAATTAATCTGGAGTTCTCCACTCCAGCTTGCCTCATAATCAGACAGTGGTTTTGGCATGCAAAACACCAGAACTAAATTAATCATAAAGTAACATAGGCCCTATAGACAGTCCTACTTTGTTTTTGTGTTGACAGCGGTGGTTACTGTTCCGTCGATCATTTTAACTCAGTTGGTTTTATACCTTCCCATGTGAACATAAAGAGGTCAAGGGTAAGAAGCTTGTTCAGTGAAGTGTCCTCTCTACAGAGAGAGCAACAGATTGCGGAACGTGTCCGGAATGAGCTGGACGTTATCTTGTAAGGTGGATCCGATTGTTGCGATCATAGCAGCAGAGATGGGTTTGGTGATGCTCCTAACGGAGTTGCGACAGCTACAGAAACCACTGGCTGTTCTGCCAGTAGTGCATACGCCAGCCATGGTAGTTGTGATGTTAGCTTTCCAAGAGAAGGACCATGTCTTGAAGTGCAGTGTTCTGCGGCCGATTGTGCAAGTGGCGACGATGGGTCTTTGACGGCTGTTAATGAAGATCTAGGGACAGGAGAGTTCCTTGAGGAGGACAGTTTTCAACTGTAATTACAGCACTAGACACTGGAAACAAAAATACTGCCCCTCACTTGAGCTCCCTTTTGAAAATCCTCAAGCCTCATCACCTTGATTTGCCTGTAGATGCAAGAATGTTGCTGAGAACCCGAAGAGTGATGTGAATAGTTCCAACGGATGGTGGCTTATATTGTTATTTTTGAATAAGTTCTGTGCTCCAGGACCAGTAGCCAAAAATTCCCCGAGGTGTACAACACTTTGTCATTTATGGTAAATGTAGATGGATACCCATTTCAAGAAGTTCGAGAAGGCATTTCTGGCCGTTACTTGTAATTGTGAATGAGAGTGTCATCGGTACCCCTTTCATTGCCACCCTTTATGAAGGAAACAAAGCCTGAGAACTTGCACACTTACATCCACGACATTACGGAAGGGATGAATGCAGTTTTAAATGAAGGTGTCGGCTATAATGATCGTTCCTTCAGGGTTCAGCTAAATGCATTGATTGCGATATGCCTGCAAGAGCATTTCTAAAATGTATTGTGGGTCCCACTACTTAGTAGGGATGTGAGAAATTTACTCAAGAAGGTGTGTACTCGTGCACAAACAGCAAAGTTATTTTTCCTGATTCTATGAGTCCCCTGCAAACTGATGAGAGCTGATGAGATGATGATGATAAATCAGTGGCTAATCAGCCTTGCTGTGTTTAAGCATAGGTTTACTAAGCCAGTTTCCAAAAGTCTGTATGAGCCTGGTTTGTTTATGTGTGATGAGGAAACACCTTCTGAACTGTTACGATTATGATCTTTACAAGTGAGAAATTTTCAGCTACTCATGTTGATACTGTAATAAACGCTCCTAAGAGGGTTTATTGCTGAGGCTGGTGAGCATTATGGAAATGGAATTTATTTATATAATGTTCTTTCCTTACTGAACATAGCTGATGAAGCCGTAACATTTGGACCTCTTGATGCATACTGAGCTTTTATATTTGAGAGTTATCTTTATGAGATAAAGGCACTGCTGAAGATGCATGTTCGAGCTCTACTACAAGTTGTGTGTTGGTTGAGGGGAAAAGGAGCAGGGCGTTATGCAGTGCGATTTTCTTCTATGCCAGCATACCAACTGTCTGGCCAGCACTGCAATGGACCAGTTCCTCCTGGTTTTAAGGGCAGTCAATATTCTGCACTTAAAATTAAAGGCACCATTTCACGGCTGACAAGGGAGACAACTGTGCACATGTGAAGTTAAAAGATGGGCACATTGTCCAGGTAGTGAACATCATAAGCAACGATAAAGGATCAGCTTATGTTTTTTTTTTAAAGACTGGACAGCTTCTACCATCAGCCTTTTGCTATCTGCAAGCTTGAACATCTTCGCAGCTCCACAGCTTTCAACAGGTTTTTCTGTGTGGAGCATAACTGACATTGAACGCAAGTGTGTGTGTCTACCGTATGGACCAGTGTTCTATGCAGTTTTTCTTTTCTGCACACATAAAAGCTAGAGGCAATGCAACACTGAATCCCTTTTTATGGTTTGTGAGTTTCTCAATTTTCTATGACTGAGGTGTAGCTGTTTGTCGTAATTATAAACAAATTGGCATGTATGCTTTCCTGTAGATTAGGAATTAGGAAAGTACATGTAACCAGTGGTGTATTAAGTTGAGAGTAACGGAGAACTTGTTACTTTTTCTCATGGTTTTCCTTCCTGTGGCACACAATTGGAAAACTAGTGAGATAAAAATGTTATGGAGTGGGTTAGTTTGTTTGATGCAGAGCAGGAGTACTTGGAAATCATTGGCCTGAGATGGACTTAGGCTGCTGGTGAGGGACACTGCTTGAGACCACATGTCCAAGCACTGTGAAATTAAATGTGGCATAATGCAGGCTATGACTCAGAATTATGTGAATTAAGCAAAGTTCACATTTAATGCAGCCATTATTTGTACTCTTACCGAGGTCTGATTGAGAACTTATAGCATTTTATGCCTGTATTCTTCCTTCAATTGCCATGGCTTGTCTTGCTTGTACTGAAATGCTTTTGTGCATTTTATTGCGATGGAAACTATAGGGACACCCCAGGCGCACTTCCACCATCGTCATTGCCATCACGATCATATTCCATATAAAGTCCAAGTGCGATAACATCGCAGCCTCACACCATATACTGTGGGTGTGAGGGTGAGCTGAGGAGGATAGTGGCTCGATCTCGCATGTGCAAGGGAGGAAGGTGGGAAGGAAGCATGCTGTCTTCTATTGTGTGCAAGGTAGCAGGGGGCAGTTATGCTCCGGTGGCAGCTGAATGCGGCTGTGTGAGCCCTGTTTTGAAAGCAATCTGCGGTGGGTACTGAGTCTAGGCACAGCGAGAGCTGATGGCTTCATGTGTGCTGTGTTCTTGCCACTTAGTTTACGTTGTGAGAGGCACCATGAAGGGCAATTCGCTTGCTGCTGTTGCTGCTCTTTTTCATGCCAGCATTTTGACAGCGAATGTCCGCGGTCGTAGAGTGAGATGTGCTTAAGTTTGCCTGTGTGCACATGACACTCTGCTTGTTAATTTAGTAAGTGAATGTTTGCAAGTTTATACGGCCACTAAAGCTACTATCCTTACTTCATATTGCTGTCTAATAATTTGCTATCGCAGTCGATGCTTCACCTTTTGGGTGAAACTGCAACATTTTTTTCAGCACTGCAGAGATTCTGTGTTGTTCACTTAAACAAAGTCATGAGGTGTCTGCCATACAATCTACGTGGCTAATAAGCAGATGGAAAGCTGCTTGGCCACCATATAAGAATTTTCTCAGTATATCATTGGCAATAAAAAACTAGGAAATTCCAATGACTGCTTGGGAAGAATGCAGCTGTTGTGTACTGTGCGAGTTTAGTAAGCTGTACATTCATAGAAATTGGTCCTAGCCCTGTAATGTTGACTTCGTTTCAGAGATGTTTTATTTCATGTTGTTCCTTTATTTCATGTGCTTGTTTATTTATTTTTTTGTTTGCAGCCATTTATAATGCAGCATGAGAAAAAGAGCAGCTGGCTGCTTTAACACTGGGCCTGGCAATTGAAGATGACAGCAACCAGCACAGAAGGCGGCGGCGACGGTGTGCCGCATGATTGACTTCTTCAGATGAGGAGCGTGTGTCTGGTGCAGACAATGGTGGCTTTTTACAAGGCTTAAGGGAAACTTTTCCAACGCATTCACGTCTGCAAGCAAGCTTCGCTGTCCCTCCTGAGCCTCTAGTCTCGCAGAATAGTACCAGTAGCCGCTCGACTGATGTGCCTTTCATGTTGATGAACTCTGAGCACTCTGGATCTTCAGCCATGCCTGCATCATCAGTGCAAGGTCAAACATGCAGAGAGGGATTCACAGAAGTCGAGTGAGTAGAAGGAGCACTGGCGGTTTGTACATGTTTTTACAAATAAATGTAACTGCTGATTACTTGTTTTAATGACAAAATGGAACCACCTTATTTCACTTCTGACTTGCATGTGAGCTCACTCAGCAACCAGCAGCTGCTGTAGCAGTTGTGGTGCTACTCAAACATTTTGTCATTAGGTCTCGTAGCTTTCATTGTGCATTGTTTAAGAAGTATGAGAACTCTTATTGCCGTTCATTAGTCTTGAAGAAAATCTAGTTGTCATCTCTGATATACTAATGTGAAACACTGCTTTGCCTTTCCTTAACAGGACTGCAGAATAAAATTCTGAAGAAGTTGGAAGAGATGAGAGCAGAGCTCTCAGCATAAGGAGAGATCTTAATGACGTTGGAAATGTTGTACTCGCTGGAAGCACATGCCTGAAGTTCCAGACCTGTTGGCAACAGCGTCCTTGATGTGCTACCGTTGACATCCCGTGAAGGGTTTCAGGAGCTCGAGAGTCAACTCTCTATTGCCCAGAGCAGGAATAACTGTGTAAGTTTTATGTTTATTATTGTTCGAAGTCAGCGTTGTGCACTCATTTTTAATGCATTTCAGCCATATAATAGTATTCACTGCTACTGTGGCTGTCATCTTTGTAGTACTTTTTTCATGGTAAAAGCCTGGCCCTTTATTCACTCTGTTTATATATGGCTTACCTCCAGCAGCAGGATGTGCTCCAAATAAGGTTCAAATGCGGCATTTGTGGTATTATATGCCTTGTTGCATATGTTGAATCATCATCATCATCAGCCTGGTTACGCCCACTGCAGGTCAAAGGCCTCTCCCATACTTCTACAACTAGCCCGCTCAAGTGCTAATTGTGGCCATGTTGCCCCTGTAAACTTCTTAATCTCATCCGCCCACCTGACTTTCTGCCGCCCCCTGCTACGCTTCCCTTCCCTTGGAATCCAGTCCGTAACCCTTAATGACCATCAGTTATCTTCCCTCCTCATTACATGTCCTGCCCATGCCCATTTCTTTTTCTTGATTTCAACTAAGATGTCATTAACTCGCGTTTGTTCCCTCGCCCAATCTGCTCTTTTCTTATCCCTTAACGTTACACCCATCATTCTTCTTTCCATAGCTCGTTGTGTCGTCCTCAATTTACGTAGAACACTTTTCGTAAGCCTCTAGGTTTCAGCCCTGTACGTGAGTATGGTAAGACACAGCTGTTATACACTTTTCTCTTGAGGGATAATGGCAACCTGCTGTTCATGATCTGAGAATGCCTGCCAAACGCACCCCAGCCCATTCTTATTCTTCTGATTATTTCAGTCTCATGATTTGCGTCCGTGGTCACTACTTGCCCTAAGTTGAATATTTTGCCTGTAAAATAATTCTGTACATCTGGTCATTGACGCCTAACATATTTTCATTTTCTGAATGTAGCCTACAAGACTGGCAAAAATGACTGAAGTTATAGCATCGTCCATTTTCATCAGGGCTCTTACGACAGCCTATAGCAAGTTATTAGGCACTTACTCAGTTTTATTTTGTAGTAATAATAATATGCTGCTCTGGTGGTCTTTTATAATACTTCTGTTCTTAGGTCTTCTGCCTGTCAATGATAGGAGGATCGTCTCTGAGGGATGCCCTGCACCACATAGAGCAGAAGTGCATGCAAGACAGTTATGCCCAACGTTTTAGCATGACGGGGAGGAAAGGGAAGAAAGCAATCATGGGCCTGCACTTTCTCAGTATCATGACTGGTAAGCCAGCTAAAGCATTTATTTTTTCTCTTGTTTGCTGCAGGTATACCATACCTGCCAACTCTACCAATTTGTCTGGGAGACTCCCGATTGCACGGACAAGGCCATAATTTCCCTGTAAAACTACCCCAGCTCACTGAAAAAAAAGGAAATAAAATAAAGATACGCACCATGCAGAACAGCCACATCATAATTGCCATTATGCACTAGGTGGCTAGCCGAAATCTGATTTAAATCCACGCCACTACTTTGTAGGCATTGTAGGCCTAATTCAGTTTACTTCAGATCGAGGCTTGCATTGAGAACTGCACCAGAGGCAAAGGTCTAATACGTGTTGCAAAATGACAGGTTTTCCTGAAGTCAGCTTCGCCGCATTAGAGGCCTGTAATGTGGTGAAGCATATAAAAGTGGGAAGGAGCCACTGTAACGGGTCATTGTGTGCGTTCCTTAATTATACCCACTTCCTTATACTCCGTTCCTTAATTATACACTTCGGTTGGCAGCAGCAGCTGTGGCAACAAGCTTCTGCCGCTAAGCCCACGCATTTCACTACGCAGGCACCGAGGCACTGCTTTCAGCGGTCACCATTCCAAGCCGTTGGTATCATCCCTTGAGGACGACAGATCGACATGTGCACCTGCTTGCAGTGACGAGAGGAAGTGGACCCTGACATGGCGCTGCCATCGACACTACTTAAACCGCGCTCATCACTCTGCACTTCGGTTGGCAGCAGCGGCTTTGGCAACAAGTTTCTGCCGGTAAGCCCACGCATTTCACTACGCAGGTTAGTTTTCATTAATTGAATCTTTCCACCCAATTCATATTGCCGCACCTGCTGTTGCCAACCTGGTGTATCTTTGTGAACGATGGTTACGAACGCAGAATTGTCGCGCAAGGTTGACATACTTCGACGAGAAGTGGCTGAAATGTGCAAAAGCCTAGAGATGTTCAACTCCCTGTACGAAAAAATTAAACAAGATCAGGAAGCGCTAACATTGGACAACAAAGCTTTAAAGCTAGAAAACGAGCACTTAGCCAAAAGGCTCGCCGATTCGGAGCAGTACTCTCGAATCAACGTTGAGATTAAGGGTATGCCGTGCACGCAAGGGGAGGACTGCAATGCCATTTTGCAAAAAATCGGTTACCAGTGACTTCTGCAGGTATTCACGTATTTCACCGGGTACCCGCCAAGAAAGACAAAAACATAATAGCCCGATTTTGCCTGAGAACAAAGAAGGCTGATTTTATCAGCAAAGCTAGAAACGCTAGGTTAACTACGACAGACCTTGATCTCTCTCGGACCCCAGCCACTCCAGTCTTTATCAATGAACACTTGATGGCCGACAATAAGCGTCTTTTTGCCCAGGCATTGGCCCTGAAGAGAGAAAGAAAATGGAAGTTTATGTGGACCAATGGTTGCCGCATCAAGGCGAGGGAAACAGAAGTTAGCCAGGTGTGTGTCATTGAAAGCGCAAGGGACCTGTCTAAAATTTGCTGATTGGGACTAACCATGCTTCACTTGGCTTGATAATGGGCTATGTTCCATCCGAAAAAAAAAAACTATTAGTGTCAGTTAAAAAGCCGGAACTGACATTTTTTCATCAAAATGTTCGATCACTTCCAAATAAATTATGTGACTTGACCTTGCTAATCGACACTTTCGGAGTACCGTTTACAGCAATAATGTTAACTGAAACTTGGTTGATGCCCACATCGCACATGTTTCAGGCTCCTGGCTATCAATAGTTTTTCCGAAGTCGTCAGGTTAAGCGTGGGGGCGGTGTCGCACTTTTGCTCAGGGACGATATTGTGACTAAGCCTGTAGGTGAATTCACTGATATAACTTCCGACTATGAGGTGTTAACAATGCAGTGTCATAGCAATATGTTTTCCGTTGTGTAGAGACCACCATCAGGTGTCGCAACCCGATTTCTTGTGTTTCTTGAAAAACTTTTCAGTTATACATTAGAAGAGAAGATCAATCTAATCTTAGGCGGTGATGTCAATATAAACTCTCTTTCGTCTTCCCTGCTACAAAAGGATTTTCAATCTCTTGTCACAACATATGGTTTTTCAAACAATGTCTACTGCAATATGTGTGACTATTGAAGGTGCATCCCTATTAGGTGTATTCATTTCAAACATTAATATTGATTCATTAGAGGCCGAAGTTGTGTACACTGATATCGGTGATCATTTGGGTATTATATTACTAGTAAATAGAATTCACTGCATTGCTAGTAAAACTAAAAAAAAACCAGTCTTTATTCAATACATTACTTCATCAAATCTTGAAGCATTTCGCCAAGCTATACTCATGTAGCTTGGAACAGTGTTTACCGAGCAGAAGATAGTGACACGGCGTATACTGCTTTTATGAGCACTTTCAGAACTGTTTACCATGAACACTTCCCCATGAAAAAAATGACACGGCCATCCTGAGCACGAAAACCTTGGCTAACACCTGAGCTCCTTGGTATGATTAAACACAAACACGCCATGTATACTCGATTTGTGAAATCTAGAGATCCTGCCCTGCTCACGGAGATTAAGAAATATAGAAATAATCTCACAAATCAGCTTAGGGCTGCTAAGCATGCTTATTACGTGGGAATTTGTAGTGACCCAGCCAATCAAAAAAGTGATGTTCTTTGGCGCAGATTGAATGCTTTACTAAAGCCCAATTCAATTTCAGCTATTCCAGATGTTTTGTGTCATAACGGGCAGAAAATTTCCGGAAATGCTATACCAAACGCGTTTAATGAAATCTTCACATTAAAACCACAGTTAAATGACGTTGATGGCCTGAACAACTATACTCAGTTCTTGCCTGTAAATGCGTTTAGTAGCATTCTATTTCTTGCCCAAACTAGTCCCTTAGAAGTCTTTTCTTGCTTCAGCGATATAGGTAACAGCTGGTCCCTGCACGCCGATGGCATCCAGATTCGCCCCATAAAGTATGTGCTTGATATTATATGCCCTGTTCTTAACCATATCTATAACTTAATATTAACTACAGGCATATTTCCTAAACAAATGCAGACTTCACACGTTGTTCCAGTCTTCAAGCATGGTGATAAGGGGGAACTAAACAACTATCGACCCATTTCAATAATTCCAGGGTGTTCGAAAGGTATTGAGAAATTAATGCATATCAGATTGCTATCAGTTTTTAATCACCACGATTTGTTTCAAGACTTTCAACCTGGGTTTAGGAAGCATCGCCCTACCGAAACAGCCCTCTTGACTCAAAAAGAAATAATTATAGGTGCATTCAGTCGTAATAAATGGCATTAGGCATATACGTCGATTTTTCTGAGGCATTTGACTTAATTGATCATACCATCCTTCTTAGCAAATTAGAAAACTATGGTGTGCGTGGAACAGCGCATGCACTTTTAGAATCCTATCTTTCAAACAGGACACAATTCATCAATACAAACAATGAAACATCTGCAAGGAAGCCGGTCATTGTTGGTGTGCCACAGGGAAGCATTCTAGGGCCACTCTTATTTTTGATTTACATAAATGGTATTGTACACTGCACAGACAATGCAACATTCGTCTCGTATGCTGATGACATGCCAGTTTTTATTACAGGGAACTTGGAAACAGAGATAGAAGCGATGGCCAACAAAACGCTGTCTAACCTAGATGCCTGGGCCACGGCGAATTTATCAAAAAATAAACCCTTCAAAAACACAAGTTATTTTGTACACACCTAAAGGAAAAACGCTGACAAAGAAGTTGAATTTATTTTTGGGCTCTCAGCCGTTAGAGTTGGTGGATTCTGTTAAATTCCTTGGAATACATTTTTCAAAGCACCTTGCATGGAATGTACATGTTGAAAACCTCCATTCAAAGGGGATGCGAGCGTCGCTCCTGTCCGAGCACACGTGCCTTCGCATCACTATACAGGAAAGACCCGAATGCCAACTTATTCGACAAGGACCAGTCCTCAGACGCGACTCGGCTCCTCCAGAACATCATCCGAACATTCTGGCTAACTTCTGCTGTGATCGGACCAACGTACTGTGAGTTTCTGTGCTTTTGTCAGGGACCTGGCAGGGCGCTCAGCTAGCCCTAACGGCTGGGAGAGTAGGCCTACCGTCAAGTACGCCAAAGGCCCGCACTCCTGCAGCAGCAATGGCCCCGAAATTTGTCACCGACGCTGATGGAGGGACCACCCGAGCATCAAAACATTCCCAAAGTACGCAGCACGTTGCAACGCTCATTTTGCATCCGCCAACTGGCCTTTTCCTATCTCAGCGGAGCCCACGAACACTTCACGACGCGCTAAGCGTCTCAGCAGCCCTGACTGCTGCAGAGGCTCGCGTCGCTACAGTAGACATCAAAAAAGAAAAGAACTTGGCTATAATAACCAGTGATGACTCCTCGGCAACAGAAAAGCTCCAGCGCATTAACGAAACCACTCTTAATGGCAAAACTTACCCTGTCCACATCTATATCGCTTCGCCCCACAACTCGTGTAGAGGTGTGATTCACAACGTGGAACTGAACACCTCAACTGAATAATTGATGCGTGAACTCCAAGCCCCAAATTATGAAATTATTGCGGCTCGTATGATGGGTAAAACAGCCACTGCAATCATAACTTTCAAGGGCTCGCATGTACCTCGCCAGGTCATCTTCGGCGGAGGTGTATACCGCTGTGTCCCTCATCGACCCAAGGCGCAATTTTGCTCAACGTGCTTTGCTATACCGATCAGACGTTTGTCGCGACAATGGAAAACAAAAGTGCAGAACATGTGGGAAGTCTGTCGGAGATCCTGTAGGGGATCATGACTGCAAACCAGGCTGCCCTAATTGTGGCAAGGACCACAAGGCCGATGACCCAACTTGTGAAGTGCGACGAGCCGCTGATAAAGCGGTCAGAGAAGCGGCCTACCTGAAGCGTTTGAAACAACTAAAGGACAACAAGCAAATGAAAACAGTCGCCATCGCAAGCCGAAGCCCAGGCCCAAAACGCAACTCCGACAACACATAGAGAGACAGAAGTAGCTCCAGAAGCCGTCAACAGTCCAGGGGCCGCAGCCGCTCCAGAGGCAGGAGGCGATCCAGGGGCCGCAGCCGAT
This sequence comes from Dermacentor andersoni, assembly GCF_023375885.2. Classification (NCBI taxonomy): domain Eukaryota; kingdom Metazoa; phylum Arthropoda; class Arachnida; order Ixodida; family Ixodidae; genus Dermacentor; species Dermacentor andersoni. The sequence continues at coordinate 74,158,514 of NC_092814.1, forward strand.
CTAGGGGACGCGGCCATTCCAGGGGCCGGGACCACTTCGGGGGCCAAAGCCAGACCGGCAGCAGTGGCCAGTGCGGGAGCGGCGGCCACTCCGGGGACTGCAACCGGCTCAGAGGTGGCAGCCAGTCTCTGGATCACAACCATTCCCGAGGTCAACAAGACGAGCAACCCGCCAACTAGCGAAACGTGAGTCAGTCACCCGGCACCTCCCCTTTCCCCCCCGTGACCTATGCATCTCAAGTTCAAACACGAGCTCAAAAGGTAGCCAAGGATTATAAGAACGCTCTACTTCAAACCTGTAGACCTAATCAAATGTCAACACTATCGTCACAATCACTAGAGCCTACCGAAGACATGGACATGCAAGCAGAGGCACACGCACCTGAAGCTACACCATTGGGTGATATAGTGCAACCCTTAGTACAGGAAGTAGAACCAGCGTCATTGCAACCGGCAGTGAAAAAGGCAAGGCACCACACAACAGCCCTACAACACCTTGAAGCAGATTTTAAACAACTAAGGGACGAAATGAAAGAAATGCAAACCAGTCTAGAGGCCAAGATAGCTCAACAGGTTGCTGCTCAAGTTGAGGAGGCGCTAAAAAGATACACTCAACAAATGATGAGCCAAATGCGCTCCCTGTTCAACGAGCTCCTCAGCAGCCAGGTAGAGGCGATGGTCTCTACACAAGTGCAGGCTGCGATGGCCGCATTACCGCGCCGGGAAGAGTGCGAATGACTCAAAGCACGTCGATCTACCAGCGTAACGTGACCTACTCCTTACCCTACAGCGGGCGGTCCGCAAAATCATCAGTAGAACAATGGCGACTAATCTGGTGGTGTGGCAGTGGAACTGTAGAGGGATTGCTCAAAAACGGGGCCTTCTCACGCAGTACATTGCCGCTCAAGATCGTCAACCCGACATTCTCCTACTCCAGGAAACTAACCAAACACCTCATTTTGCAGGCTATACGGCGTATAGCCATAATTCGGCACTGGCCATTCTTATTCGTAATGATATAGCGGCAAATGTTGTCCACAGCACAGAACAGAGCCTCACTGTACGCGTCTTTCCAACTAAAATTGTCAAGAGCAAGGCACAGCCCCACTTATTCATCACGAATGTTTATAGCCCGCCAAAACAGAAAGTAGACTTCTTCAAGGAGGTTGCGAATCTGCGGCCAACGAAGTATTTTGATCACCTTATAGCAGGTGACTTCAACGCGCCACACACTTCATGGGGATACACAAAAAACTCCTCCAAAGGATCCGCCCTACTATACCATATGCAACAGGCCCAGCTAACTCTCCTTAACGAGGCCGACTCCCCGACGCGGCACGGAAACTCCATAGAAAGGGATACCACGGCCGATCTCACTTTCATTAAAGGACGACTGTCAGCGCAATGCGTTAACATGCACGATACTTTAACGAGTGACCACATTGTCGTACAGATATTTCTGCAAATCAAAGGCTTCCCAAAATGCCAGTGCAAGCATCGCCTCAGGGATTGGAATGAGTTCTGCAAGACACATGTAGGAGACTTCCAAAACATGCACTTGAAAGATTGGGTAGAGATGGTCAGGCAACGAATCCAGTCACACACAAAGGAAATAATAGAGAAGTGGGAGCAACCAAGCACGGACAAGCATCTTCTTCATCTCTGGGAGGCACGACATGCCCTCATTAAGAGATGGAAAAGAAATAAGCTCAATCGAAAACTACGCTCACGCATCAACATGCTCAATGAGCAGATGGTCCACTACACTGAACATCTCACTCGTGAGCAGTGGTACGATACGTGCAACAAGCTCAATGACACATTGAATATGAGCTCCACATGGAATCTCATCCGATCGCTCATTGACCAACCCAGACAAAGACGGAAACGTCCCATAAGCTGCGAAAGCTGCTCGAAACATTTGAGCATATCGACGACCTATTCAACGAGCTTATAACAACACACACTGCGGATCCTGCGCAACCACAGTACGCCGACTACTAAAGCACAGAGCCTGAAAATGAGGGTCTCACTGGCCCAATCACATTAGCGGAACTACAGTGTGCCTTAGCAGAAGCAAAGCCGAATAAAGCGCCAGGACCAGACCAAATTACGACAACACAGCTCCGCAACCTTACAGAAGCCGATCATGCATTCTTACTTCAGCAAATTAACGATGTGTGGGACACGGGCAGCTTGCTAGAAGAGTGGAAGACAGCCAGCATCATTTTCATTCCGAAGCCTGGCAAGCCTCAAGCCATAGCGAATCTGCGTCCAATATCGCTAACATCATGCGTGGGTAAGCTAATGGAGCGCATCGTGCTTAACAGACTTCTTAGTCATCTTGAGCAATCACAACACCTACCCCATAATTTGATTGGATACAGACATCACTTATCTACTCAAGACGTTCTGCTGCAGCTACACGAAGAAATCACGAAGGAAACAAGCAGCGCTCAACTTAAAGCTATTCTTGCCATAGACCTCAAGAAAGCTTTTGACTATGTTGACCACGATGCTATGCTGCAAGAGCTCGAAGCTACTGGCTGCGGAACCAAGCTTTATAACTATATTAAGGAATTCTTACGGAGTCGCACATACACGCTACGAGTAGGCAACATCACCTCACAACAGTATCCCCATCCGCAGAGAGGTATCCCACAGGGTTCTGTGATCTCGCCCACACTCTTTAATCTTGCCATGTGCGTAGTCCATAGAGCGCTACGAGACATCCCCGACATCAAATATGCGATCTACACAGATGATATCACGATCTGGATCAACACGGGTTCGCCAGGGCATATCCAAGAAACTCTCCAACAGGCTATGAACAGGGTGCATGAGGCTGCTCAAACTATTGGCCTTAGATGTGCACCGGAAAAATCTGAGTTGCTACTGGTCCATCACAAAAGATGGAGACCGCCTACCATACAAATTGTAAACGAAGGCGTGCCGATTTCCCAACCAAAATGTATTAATATCCTCGGTCTCCATATCCAGAAAGATGGAGGTCCCGCGGCGACGGTGCATCACCTGCTCAGGCAAGGAGAAGAGGTGCTGCACATGATCCGTAGGGTCTCCAACCGAGCAAATGGAGTGAAAGAGGCGGATATGCTTCAACTAAGAAACGCACTAATTATGTCGCGCCTGCGCTATCACCTGCCCTATACCAATCTCCGTCAGCAAGATATCAATCGCCTTGATGCGCTCATATGGAAGGCGACAAAGCTGGCCATTGGCATCCCGTTTAGTGCCAGCACTAAGCTCCTCCTTGACATCGGTTGCCATAACACGGTGGCGGAACTAGTCAGCATTCATCGTTGTCGCCAAGAACTGCGTTTGCAGTGCACGTGTCAAGGCACGTACATCCTCCATAGCATCGGTCATCATCCAGAAGCTGCGCCCCTTCTGAACATGCCCCCACTACCCCCGAAACAACGCAAACTCCTAACCATAGCTCCACTGCCACGCCATATGAATCCAGAACGAGGCAAGGAGAGGCGACGACAGCGAGTTGCCTACTTCAAGAGGTACACAGCAAGACACCCTGACGGCATATACTTCTACGCTGATGCTAGCGTTGGTGCACGGGGCTCCGCTATAGCAGTCCTGAATAACGACCTCCAAACTGTACATACTGAGTTATTCCCAGAGACAGATCCTACCTTAGCGGAACTGACAGCCATCGCAACCGCGATCAAACACATGCCCCTTAGTAACTCAGCCTACCCAAGAATCATATTTGCAGACTCCATGGCAGCTTGCAGAAAATTGTTGCACAACGATCTCCCGGCCCACATTTCGACATTTATTCAAGAGCACCTTCAGGGTCCTCTGGAAATCATCTGGATACCTGGTCATGATGGGCTGCCGGGAAATGAAAGAGCTAATCAGCTCGCCTGCGAGACTTTGAACCAGGCACCCTGCATTCCGCGACCAGCCCAGACGAAAAGGTGGGCTCCCCTGCTTCTGCGGCCATATCAAGAGGCAAGACGCAAGTTCTCCAAGCTCAGCAAAGTGCTCACCCATGAACAGGGTGTACTGATTCGTCAGGCCCAGACTGAAACACTCCCTACACCAGCGCGAATGCACCTCCTCCGCAGCCTTTTACCTGAAGATCCCCCACCCTGGCGATATTGTGGCGAACACCCGAACACATCCCATATCCTCTGGTCCTGTGGACCACCCCCACCTCCACATCCTGCCTCCACAAACCTTCCCCCTAAACCCCATGCCGGGTGGCTGACAGAAGCAGCCAGCGCCGACGACCAACAGTACCTTGCGGCGTTTATCAGTGCTGCACTGAAGAATGCTGCAAGCGAGGCTCTGGACTGAGGGCCTTTTCACCATACCACCCAACATGAAAATAAAGTTTTTTCTTTCTCTCTCCATTCAAAGATGTCGTCTGCCATTGGTGTCCTTGCACGTACGCGATGTATTCTTCCTACAAAGGCGAAGATTTTGAGCTACAATGCATTAGTGTCCTCTATGTTGCAGTACTGCAGCATAGTGTGGTGTACTACTGGTGTAACAAATTTGTGCAAGCTGTATTTGCTGCAGAAAAGAGCCATATGACATATTGCTGCTGTACATTATGCTTCTTATACAAAACTTCTTTTTACAAAGTACAAAATTCTTCCAGTGTTCTGTTTATATAATTGTAGGCTGATGTTGTGTTATAAAGCTTTTCTTAGGTATGGTATCAGTACCATAATTAATCTTGCTAAGTTAAAAGCAAACACAAGTGTTCGTTCAACCAGGCACAAAGAAATGTGGACTGTACCCACCCCTAGAACTTCTTATGATGAACAATCTTTGTCCTACAAGCTACCTTCCCTTCTGAACCTATTAAACCATGGAGATTTTGATCCTTCGTGTAATCAAAATTCTCTCATTAAACGTTTCGCCCAGTCCATTTATTTTCAGGAATAGTACATCCTTTTGAATTTTTTCCCCTCTACTTGTCAATCGCTGCTTTTCATGTTCATGCCATTTCAAGCCTATGCAATTAGGTTGTATATTGTTCTTGCGCTTTGTTACAAACATTTTTTTGTTGCTAGAGGTTATGTAGTATTCATTGATTTATTTGAACTCATTGTGTATGACTGACCGTCATCCTGCTGTTTTGCAAACTGTAAAGGGATCGGGACCTCGTCAAGCTGCTCAAGCTTTTAGTCCTGTACTCCTCCTATTCCAAGAGAAATAAAGTTCATTGATTGATTGATTGATTGATTGATTGATTGATTGATTGATTGATTGATTGATTGATTGATTGATTGATACCCACACGCACGTGCTGTCTCCGGTCGCAGTATGAACCTCAAGACCTATAATAATTATAGTGCCAGCCATTCCAAGCTGCTTATGATGTTGCTGTGATACTAAAAAAAAAATAGTTTTTTTTTTCTTTAACGCAATAGATCATGTTAGCTAAGTGAGACACCTCACATCCAGCCTCAAAGCGTGAGGACAACTTGTTGCTAAGCCAGGGCTGCTGTGCCTGCCTTAACTGAAATGAACCGTCGAACCTTGTTATATTGCACAAAGGCAAATTGAATTATTGCTTATACATACCAAATCACCTAGAGATAAATTAGCTGCCAGGAATAATTTCAGCTAATTTGGCCTGCACATGTATGAATATGAGGCATCGGCATTGTAAAAAAACATTGGGATTTAAATAAATCGTGAAATATTCGAAACATATACGAACATAGAACCTAAATCTGCTTCCACGGTTTTGTATTGCAACTTTCCAGAGGCAGTGAAGAAGTTCCCTGATGCCACCGACATGATGGTGCAGTCATATGCTGCTGATTGGCTGTGTTGTGCTTCATCAACGATTTAGAGAGGGTACATGTTTTTTTCTCAAATGATCTGCCTGTACTCTGAAAGCATTGCTGTAAGCTGTATATACCTAGGGTATGTGGCATGTGAGCTCGTATTAGTTCATGCGTATGCCAGACCCAAGAGCCTTTAGGTTTCTCATCAGTGTTAAAGAAGTACTGACAGAAGAATGTGTCTTGTTTTATTCCTTTATTTCATAGCCCCCGACCCAGTAATGATGCTGCTACTTCCTCAAGAGTACAACAAATGATTGCGTTGCCTTTTAGTGCGACCACTTCAAAATGCACACCATGAGCAGCACGACTTTCGATGTCAAAAATGACAGCACAGCTTCAAAACCTCTTGCAGTGGTCTCGTAGTACCAGGTACCATTGAAGCGTACATACAGAGCAAAAAAAAAAAAAGCCACAATATTCTTGGTTTTTACGTGAGAAAACCACCATCTGATTGAGGCATGTCGTACTGAGGGACTTTCAGTTAATTTTGACCCGCTCAGGTTCTTTAACTTGCACCTAAATCTAAGTGAACGAATGTTTTTTCTTTTTGCCCCCATCGAAATGCGGCTACTTCACCTGGGAATTGAACCAGTGACCTTGTGCTTAGCAGCGTAGCGCCGTTGTCACCAAGCCACCAGGGCAGGTGTACGGACACTGTGGCCATGCTTGAAAAAACCAAGTCCATTCACCACTTAATGGACAAGAGGAGGGAGCATGTCCCCCTATGTTCAGGACCAGTTTCGTAGCTTTCAGAGTTTGCAATACCACATGGCTACAATCTAATCTTCCAGTGTCGTTACCTGTCTCCGTTGCCACATTGAAACCTGTGCTTGATGCATAATTTGAACAGGTTGCATAAAATGTGTTCTCTAATTTTGACTAGTCAGACACTACCTAAAGAAAAGCAGCAGAAGCAATTTTCATGTCAATACCTCCTTTAAATGTGCAGTGCTATGCTCTGTTCATCACATGTGCTCTGCTAGTTTCCTGTGTGTTACATCAACTGTGCTCTGCATCACACAAAATATCGTGTTGTACTGACTGAAGAACACAGCAGCAAAAACTGTATTGTGAAACTAGCTGTTTATTAGGCAAAACTGTGCTCAGGAAAACAGGCTGCACTCAAAGCTCAATGATAGTGGCGAGCACAGTCGGCGATCGTCTTAATCTGATCTGCAGGTGAAGCATGTCAACTTTTATACATGACTAGTCGAAGGTTCAGTGTAATTGCTGGTGACTGCGTGCCTTCCAGAAAGTACTACACAATTTTCATTGCGCACGCAATTGGATTACACAAAGTTTGGGTTTGGCGACAACAGACAACAAATAGAACTATTGATAACATTTGGGAAACTTCCGAAATATGCAGGTGTGTGCAGGTGTGCCTGCACTGAGCGATTACGTTTCGCATTTGTTAGTCTATGAAAAGCGATCACCGGAGCAAGATAAACAAGTACATGTGTCAATATGAGCTATGAAAGGTTCATGTTAATCTTGTTATGAGTAGCATTTTGTATTGTCTTTTTTTCAGCATTAGAGTGCACCGGAGGATTCCAGCTGTGCCGATAGTGTATAGAATAAATCAGTTTTTGAGCAAAGCTTTCAGAAACAATAAAGTGACTTTTTCCACCCAAGTAGTTGTGTAATTAGTAGTGTATACTGACTGCTGGTCAACATTCCTTCGCTGCTCTTATCTAATGGAATGGCATACTGTAAAGATACCATGCATGAGGGAATACTTCATTATTCAAAATGTAGGTCAGCTGTGTATGGGATGCAGAGCATGTGCAGATGTTTCCCTTATGTTGGAAAGCTGACAAAGCAACATTCTGAAATGTTAACAGTGTTAAAATATATAAGCAATGTTGCTAAACCATTAGTGGAACGTTATTACAATGTTGCATGCTAACACTGCTAAAATGTGATTCAGAGAGGACATTATCCATGTGACAGAGTTGAAAGGCATCACTGCTGCAAGGTTGTAGCAATGCTTTATGCTACCAGGGCACCTTATCTCGACTGGATGCTCAACCTTTCATGGCAGTGTTTTGCACAGCACATGAATCGTTTTGTCTCAGCCGTGTTATGCTTGTATTTTAACCAGAGCTACGACCCCCCCCCCCCCTTTCTTTCTATTCGTAGACCTTATCGTACAGTGTACATGTTAGTGTTCCAGATATAATATGAGTAGACCATGCCGGGGCACTGGTGCTAAGCTGAATGAAGAGAGGCATCGACCGCCTCGTAGATAAAGTTTTACCTGCAGAAGCTGCACTGCTTCGCTGATGGCCGCTGTTGCTGTAGCAGTGGCTTCCATAAAGTCGGTACTGCAGGAGCCACCACAGCACAAGACGATAATGACGACTGCCAAGTCGACATAAAAAATTGAAGCCCTTTCAGTTTTCCAACCCACACCAGCCCACCAGAAACGTAGCCATGTTTGCAATCTTGCAAGTAAGAACCCTCACCAGTCGCTCTCTTTCTGAGCTACCATGCTCTGGAGAATCTCAACCAAACGGAAGTTCTTGAGAATCTGAAGACCATATGTACGCAGGCAACAGTACAAGACAACACTTACGACAGGGAGTCCGAAGACAATTAACCCCAAAAAGATGCTCAGAGCATGAAGTCTGCATTGTTTTGTTCCAGGTGGATTGGACAGCTTAGGAATCAATGCTTGGAAATGATTTTAGCGCCTGGTTAATTGCCATTTCCAAATGATCAAAACCAAGCACACGCCTGAAGCTCAGCAACAAACACAAAAGGTACCTTTCCTTGCCCAAAATAATGCTCTCAATCAGGCTGAAACCACAAGCTGATTTGACAAAGCTTGTGATAGAGGATCTTGCCATGATACTTGATGCCTTCACTCCAAACAAGGCTCTTATTGAACATCGTCACTACCCATGACCCAGCTGAATCACGCCAAGCAATTGACCAGCCAGCTCTGTGAGTTCAACTGCATAGTGTGGTGTTCCTGTTTCAGTGAATCCTGTGCAGACATGCACCAAGCTGTGATTTGTGGGTTTGCAAAGGACAGCACGAACGAAAAGCTCATGGTGAAGCTCTCCTTGGAAGGGTAAACAATCGTTGCTATTTGCCCATCGAAACTCTGAATCAGCCCTTGTCACGATGGAGGCTTGCAGGACGCCGGCTCACATACTTTACTGCTGCATGCCCCTGAAAATGTACCCGTACGAGCAGAGGCCTGTTGTCGGTTAAATTTACACTGCCACAGCTTGGTTCATAAACAAGACATTTACTGAAACAAGGGCACGTTCAGCTAATGCGGCACCCTGCACAAAAACGCATGGACATCTGCATGAATGAAGACCTGCATTGCGTCCTATGCAAAACCTTGGACCATTTAGCAACTGACCACGAATGCCCTCGCTGACAAGCACAGACTAAAAAAGCACAGAAGTGAGCCAAGACAGCACACCGCCCCCGCAGCTGACAGTGCCAAGACATGCACAAAGGCAAAATCTAGAGCTGTCCATGCAGAAACAGCAGGTGACACCCACTGCAATTTGATGACTATGACGCGGCCTTCCCGAAGCTGCAACCTGCATCAAAGCCTCTTCGGCAATCCCAGATATTTTAACCATTGAGGACAGCCTCGCCATGCCACAGCCCTCAAGCATGCAGAGTTCTGTTGAAAGTTAGCACACCGCAGACCATAATGCACATCGTAGACAACCAGACTAACAGGATACAAGACTTCACCTCCATACAGCGCCAGCTACAGCTTTTAATGGAGGTGATGACAAGACTGAAAGAACACCGAAGAGATCTACAGCAGAGAATAAATCTTTGTCTTACAGTCTCTGACTGGATACAAGAGCCCCAACCTCAAAACAAATCACGTTGTGGTTGCAGCACTCTACTTCACAGCCACCTGCAATGGTGGCAACTCTGAAGAAACCTGTGGGAACGGTTGCTGCACCACTAAACATTCAGATGGCACTCAGCAGCATACAAAAAAACTTTATCTCCAATCGGACATCAAGTATCGTTAACAGCTTTCAGGAGCTCTCAGCAGCTCTAGTCACTGTTGTTACCCCAACTACAGCCAAGTATGGGTAAGCCACAAAACGCAGCTAAATCAAACCAACAAGCCAGCTGTGACCACGCCGCAGCCGTTACAGTAGTACTGCCCTGGCCTAGCCAAATGTGCAACAGAGCTTAACCACCTTTCTAGGGGCTAGCTATGTATTTAAGTTTGAATCTATGCATGTTTCTATAACCGTGTTCTCGCCTACCTGTGTCAGTGGGTCGAATGTGTAGCGCATCAGGCTGCTGTGCTGAGGGAACAGGGTTCGAAACCAAACATTGAACCAACTTGGGTCACTGAGTATGTGGTAATGTGTACAAATGCGCCGCTCTTCAATGAACCTCTTTCACGCTGACATGGGTCACTGTAGATGTGAGACTGGTTTAGATAGCATTGTTCAAAGAAACTTTGATGCCGACGTGGAGCAGTGGGTATGTGCCACTCGGTCTGGTTGGTCTTCAACAAACCTTGTCATTGCCATCTTGGGTAACTAGGTAAGTGCCATTGGGAATGTGCTGCTCTACAATGACGAAAAAGATAGCTTACTCCGATGCTGAGCGGAATCGAACCCACATCACTAGGACAGCAATCCGATTCCATGAATGCACTGAGTATGTGCCACTCTTCAATGAACCTCTTGCCAACTTGTGTCACTGAGTATGTACCACTGAGTGTGCGGCCAGTGAGGGAGCAATTTTCGGCATTCACAGGCACCAGCTTACCACACTTCTCTTCTCGGAGGCCAGGCGCCGATTTCTCAGCAGTGCCACTACTTGCAGCATGTGTGTCCAGAAAAGTGCAAGAGGAGTCCGGTTGCTGTGTGATGAGTTTCTTTGCATTTGCATGCACTGGCACGGCATGCGTTTTCAAAACAAAAAAAGCATGCCAGATGCTTTTTTTCAAGAATTCGGTTTTGATCTAAGATGTTAGGTGAAGGCAAGCTTACTAGAATGCGATGGTGATCAGGGGACACAGTTTCAAGCCTACAAGGGCTCAAAAATTAAGGAGCCTGGCAAAGTTGCCAGACAGCCTGATGCCCAAGCATTGTTAAGTGTTCTTTCTTTGTTTTTGTTCATTTGCAATCCATTTTGCCTGCCACAAGATGAGTATGTGGGGGCCAAGATGGTGCACATGGTGTGAGGCAAACGCTGGCCCAGGCCTCTGCAACCTTTGCCTTGAGGTCAGTGTGATGGTTAAGCTGCGCAAGTCCACCTATCATAATGCAGTCATATCAACTTATTTTTTCCCCGCACAATGTTATGGACAAGTCTAAGCAGCACGTGCTGCTGGTTTCATGCATGCTGTGATTGCAACTGCTGGCACATTAGGGGATGCAGAACTGTAAAAGTATGTCTTGTTCACTGTTTTGCTGCTTTAGTGTGTTATGTAATGTTGCTACCTACACTGCATGCCATTGTCAACGCACCTGTATACTTTTATTTCATGTTGCCACATTCTGCCCAAACCGTTTTCATAGATTATACTGTACGAAACTTCCTTTCATTCCAGCTGGTGAGCTCTTAATTCAGTCGTAGTGGCAATAAACTGTGTGATTAGCTACAACATAGTGAAACAGATAAAGCCCCACGCCATGTGCAAGACGCTGACCGTGCCTTGCATGAAGGAAGTTGTCGGCACTGTCATTGAGATTGAGCACTTGAAAAGAAATTGGAATAAAGTACCATACTCAAGTGACATGGTTGTATGAAAAGTGAGAAATAGTGTCAGATGACACTATTTCAGATGACACTATGTCAGATGACACAAGCTAGATGACTGATAAGCTAAAATCTGCCAGGAAGTTTTCGCTTGTCATGGTTGAGAGCTGCAACACCTGTGGCAGCCCATACCTCATAGTGTTTGTGTGTTTCGTGGATAACTTCGTCATTGCCAAAGAGTTGCTTTTGTGCAAAGAGCTCAAAATGACAGCGAAAGGTCAGGACTTCTTCAATGCTATTAAGTTTTTTGTTCTGCATGGACTTAGTTGGGATACGTTTGTCGTAGTACACTGATGGTGCCTGTGCGATGGTTGGCAGATTGGCAAGCTTGCTGAGCCCTGTCAAGCAAATGGACAGTTCAGTTGTATTTATACATTGTATGCTTCACAGGGAGGCTTTGGCATCAAAGAAACTGAGCCAAGAGCTTGCGAGTGTGGTGCAGCATGTTGTTAAAGTTGTGAACAGCACCAGTGGAAGGCCTAAGGCCAGTCGTCTTTTCAAAGTGCTGTGCGAAAAGATGGGTTCAGAACACCAGCACCTGCTCCTACACACAGAGGTGCATTGGCTGTCGCACGGAAGAGTGCTCAGGGTATTTGAGCTCTGGAAGGAAGTATTTTTTTAGCAGAAAACAAGGGGCTGGGAGAGCCTATCAAAGACCCTTCATTCCTCACTAAGCTTGCTTATCTGTGTCACATGTTTGAATAGCTGAATCACCTAAACTCCAGCATGCAAGGGGTTGGGAATAATGTATTGTATAGGGACAAAGTGGGGGGGCTTCTGTAGAAAACACAGCAAGTCATGAAAAGTGACCTTTGATGCTGCCACCCGGCAAAAGTATTGCAGCAAATAGGATGACCTGACACGTGACCTTCTATTAGCGTACGACATATGCAGTGGTCAGTACTTGATGTCACTGAAGGGGGCACCTGGTTCACATTTTCAGATGCTCTCAGTTGGTCACGCACCCTCTTGAAGCAATATGGTGTGAGAAGCTGTGCAAACTTGGTTTCATCTTTCAAGAGTGCGGGAGCTTTCAATAAGGACTCCACAGCACGTTGGTCCCTTTCAATGTGAAAGCTGGTTAAGAGTGCCATGAGATCACTGAAAAGCCGAGGCAGACTTCTGTATTTCGAAACGATCTGCATTACTTTCGTGGTTGGTAGACTCACTTCTGTTGTTTGCCCTGTTGCCTAAGGTCAGCAGCCCCTTGCATTCCTGACAACCACTCATGTCTGATTAGGTGCCAATTGTTCATGAAGTATGTCACCACAGAAGGGCACTGCAAATCTTGAAGGCTCTGCAGTAGTCGCGAGTACTCTTCGTCTGTCCTTGCGTAGCACATTCCCACTTTTTTTTAATTGATTCTAAGTGCTGGTGTTATGGACATTTTCTGTGATGTAATTTCCCTCTTAAAGGGGTGCAGGACGTGAAACAAGCAAATGTAGAAGTCTACATTCGGAAATATTTCTTAAAGTACCTTCTCCATACAATCCTTGTCAGGCATCCCTGCAGATGTTCTATGCATGCCTTCGCTTCCACAGTGCACAACAAATTGGTGAAACAGTGATTGCACTGTGTCCTCGTCTTCTGACACACCACACTCTAAAAAAGTTTACACCCTTTGAATCGTATCTTGCCACACAGCAATAAATGTCATCTGTCTTGTCCGCATTTCCTTTCTTTAATGCTGCGAGGCCGGTACTTCCCAGTAAAGAACGGCATGCGTGTTATCAGCATGACATAGCATTGCCGACAGGAAAGTAGTGGGCGCGGCGTTTTCAAGAAAGGAAATGCAAGCAAGGCAGATGACAATTATTGTTGTGTGGCGGATGTACACCCCAAAGCGTATAAACTTTTTAAAGAGTGCAGAAAGAGGAAGAATCCAACAACCTTCGTGTACCCAGCCTCTACACAGATGAAGTGCAATATGGCAGTCTTCTGTCATTAGTTTTGTGCATTGCATCCATGAGTTCTATTTCTGGGATGTTTCATTGCGATAGCAATTATATGGACAATCCAGACGCATTTTTGCCGTCGCCGTGATGTTCCGTACAAAGTCCAGGGGCGATAACACCATCGCCGCGCGTCGTATGTGGTAAGTGCGAGTGAAAGCATGCGAAGGACGCCGACGATCGCGGCTGTATCTGGCGCGCGAGAAGGAAGAAAGCGGAGAGCAAACGTGCCGTCTTTCGTCGCGTGAAAGGCCGTGGGAGGATTGGAGGGATGGAGTGCGACCGGGCGCAAGGGGAAGTGAATCTAGAGCGCGATATATGGAGGAAAGCGGTGAGGCAGCGCGGGAGGGAGGGGAGCGGCTTCGTCTCCGTCAACAAGTGCGTACTCTCTGCACGGTCGCAAGTGCCCGAGCGCCCTACCTTGATAGGGATCTGCAGACCGCTAAAACCTTTGTGCGCGCTGTGTTCTCGCGTGAAGCGATAGACCACACGACGGTCACTTCGCTCGCTGCTGCAGCCACGCTTGCTAACACCAGCGTTTTGACAGCGAGTGTCCGCGTTCATCGAGTTTGATGTGTTCATGTTTGCTTGTGCACGCTGACACTAAGCTTGTTAATTCAGTTTGTAAGCGAATGTTTCCAAGTTTATACGGCCGATAAAATTGCTATCCTTACTTCGTATAGCTGTCTACTAATTTGGTATCGCAATCGACGCTTCGCCTTTCGGGCGATACTGCGACGTTTTTTTAATATATTTCTCACGCCCTCATCTAGATAAGAGTCCGACGAGCTGGTTGTCCTCTCCGGCCAAGATGTCGAGGGTCCCTCGAGCTTGCCTTGCAATTGCAACTATGACCAGAGTAGCAATCTGGGCTTGTTGCGGGATTGAATCCCGGCCACGGCGGCCGCATTTCGATGGGGGTGAAATGCGAAAACACCCGTTTACTTAGATTTTGGTGCACGTTAAAGAACCCCAGGTGGTCTAAATTTTCGGAGTCCTCCACTACGGCGTGCCTCATAATCAGAAAGTGGTTTTGGCACGTAAAACCCCATAATTTAATTTTAATGTGGGCTTGTTGGTATGGCCTCTTGATCCGAGTTTTTTAGCGCGGATAAGACTGGACACAAGAAGACACACAGGGCACACACGGCGCTAACTTCCAACAATGTTTTATTATCGATAACAAGGTCGTAGATATATTGGGGGCGAGCTCCACCACTGGAAAAGCTGGCGCCACCGTCGGCGTGACGTGGCATGAGGGATCACGTGGACACAGCGGCCGCGTGGGCTGCTTCGGAAGCGCCGAAGCGAGCTGAAAACGAAAGTTTAAAGTCCCACCTGCGCTGCGGTTCTGATTAAGTGGTGAGGTTTTACCGCCTTGGGTGTCTGCTTGACAGCATTTGAAAGTACTATAATAGGTAGGTGGCTGCCTTTGGAGGCGTGTAGCATGGTAGACTACTGCTCGGTGTCGCAGTGCCGAACGTACGCAATGGATCCTGGCGTCAGCCTTATTCACACGTAGCCGCAGTACAAGGAGCTGCGTGAAGTTTGGCTCGCGAAACTTGGAACTGGCAGGCAGCCATCGGCTACAACTCGGTTATGCAGCAAGCACAGACGCGAGGACGATTTCTGCTGCGGCGCCGGGACTGCGATGTTCGGTGAGTAGCAGAAAACGCGCACTGAGACGTTCGCCTGCGCCCGCTGCCCGGCTGATGTCATGACGGTTTGGTCTATAATCTTGTTGATGCTAGATACTGGCAAGTCCACTGAAACAGAAAGGGAGCGGTAAGACGCACATTAAAAAAAGGCATGGCATATAGTCATGTTTGTGTTATCAATTAATGCACTGATTACGAAAAAGAAGCAGAGGGAAATCGCACGCTGAGAAGACCGATAACGAAACTTGAGAAATAATGTTGAAATGTCCAAGAATTTAGAAGACAAAAAAGGATTGAATCGTCGCGACGGCACATCACAGTCGCCGGCGTCGAAGTCTCTATAACGAAATTATTTTTGAACAGTTCTAATAGCGTCCACGCAACGATGGTTGCTTGTGTACTGTCAAATGCTCATATGCTGCGGCATAAAACTCACGGCACGGTGCGGAAACGCGCTTACAGCGAGAGCAAAACATTGTACGCAGACATGCATGCAGACGCGCGGTCGGTCGCTGCGAACCCGTGCGATCGCTGCATTGAGGCTTCATTCTGTTATGCTCCATTTGGTCATACAGACAGCCCACTATAAGAATGTATTTCACATAGTTTACTCAAAGCGTTTGCCTATCTTTCACGCAAGAAGCCGGTTCCGGATGCTCCATCGTGGCGACCGCGTGCAGTGGCGTTCACTGTACGTATTCGGTAAAGAAATAGCGTCTGTAAATGATTCTGTGCTTTCAGTTTGCCCAAGATTATTATATCGACAGTCGAAAACTTTCCTCGTTTTGAGAGTACTTACATAAATGTCCAGGAGGGCTGCCGTGTGGTTTTTTCTTATTGAGCGCCGTAAGCGAAACCTATGACGAGCGCGCCGCGTGATCCCTCATACTACGCAAGGGAGGCACTTCCGACAGGTGGCGACTTCGTAAGTCCTCGCCCTCAATGCTCAGATGAGTCATAGTCATGTGTACATAAGTCACGCAAATTAGAGCAGCGATACGTTGAGTGATAACTCATGGCACGCGCAAAAACTTCGATACCTTATCGGCCAAGCGATGGCTTACTAACACGCTTTCCCGAGAGCAGCAATCTGTTCAATTTATATTATCACTCTAGTAAGTTCGCACGTACTTCTACCAGTAATGACAGTTCAGTGAAAGAGAGGGGAGCACTGATGCTGTTTGCAATAAAGGGCGAGAAAACCACGCGACGTCACTTTGCCGATCTTATTTTTTTTTGTGTTCACGCAATCTGTCGTTTACACCTGACTGCCCGACGTAACACTTTCCACACGTTAGAGGGATGCGATAGATAATTAAAGTTTTGCATTCTACAATCTTGTTTTGTTTTTACTTGACAGCTCAACATTCTTTTTCTTCTCCGATCTTGTTTTTTCTGCAAAGGCTTAGTTTATTAGGTGCACGGAAAACTACATCTGTGTCATTGTGGCGTGCAATTTTCTTTAGGCGGTGCGATAACCGGCGAATATATGGTGAATCTTTTACGCTGGAACAGTCCATGAAACAAAAGTGTATGTTGATAATATAGCAGAGGCAGCGGCTCCCCCTTCACCTCCTTATAAAATAGGTAATTTGTTATATTTTTGTGTGATAGCCACAACGCTTATTATCTTCATATATTGCACCGGACATTTAAAGTTGCAGTTGTCAGTAAGTTTGATAAAAACTGCGAACGTTTTAAGATTTTACGATTTATGGTATATGTTTAAATATATTAAGAACTTGAGCAGTCATATTCGAAAACAACACCATTTCTGTTTGATTCTTCTGACTGTTTCTTTTCAGAGATATTGATAATCAAATTTGACACTAAGTAGACTAATTTCGCATTCATAGACGGGAGTTCCTACAGAAAGACAGCAAGAGAACTATAATGGCCTACGACACAAGAATATGGAGGCCAAGAACGATGTCGCAAATGGTTGCACCCTGCGCAAGCATCCAAGGTAATTTCGAACGCCCGCCATGTCTTTTTCTTTTTTTGCACGCTGTCGAGTATCCAGAAGGCACCATCAGAAGAGGTCAGAGAGATGTTTTGGAAAAAAAAAGAAGCTCGTTAATTGCCACTAGATGCTAAACAAAAAATACCGTACAGCAAAACATATAAATGCGTTTCGCTTTTATGTTAATAATCGGAATGACAGAACAATCTGGCTGGACGCAGGGCATGCACCAACGGTGTAAGATTATTTGTAGTTCACTCGCATAAAAATACTTTTGGAAGAATTACAGGTTTTTCAATACGGTGGGTAATTCAGAACGCAGACCGTGCCTAAATCACAGCGCGTGATGTGGTCGTGACCCACCCAAGGAGGTTAAAGAAAAAACTCCTGGAGTGGAAATGACCTACACCAGCCTGTGGGCCCGGGCTATGGTGGCTAGCTATAGCCACCATACCCGGGTGAAACCGGCGGCCTGCCAAGAAGCGGCCTGCCAAGAACTTCGCAGCACTGTTCGCCGACTTTTCAAGCGGTTTTCAATTGTTTAACGGATTTTCAAGTTCTAATGCATCTCTGTGGGCTATGAGGCGAGCCATATTAGAGGTCTCCAGATCGCAGATATCCGAGTACTGGGACATTTCCCCCTTTTATTGGCGTGAATATGCAGCTGCCGCAAAATTCCCGCTATAGCTCGCGCGCGCAAAAAAAAAAAAAAAAAAAAAAGAAAATTGCGCAATAATTAGCATTTATTCACCTTATTTAGTGCAGTTTAGAAATTGATCAATCATGAAAGCTGTTGGAACAAACTGCAATTAAAAACTGAAAATGTAGCATAAAAATAGCACATGCAACAAACATACGTATTCATTATGATCTCCATTATTATCAGGTGTTGGCGGTGCTTTAGCATCTTAATTAATTGCATGGAGGGTCTCGAAACTTTGGCCCTTTATTCTCGAGCAAGGCAGTGCTAGCCTGCAACCTTATTTGAATGAGAAGGATAACGCTAACATGTCAACTGCTTGTATGTCTACTTTCCTAAAAACACCCGAGCGCGCTAGCACATTTTGGGATCCGCATGGCACCGTGCACGGCAAGATACGACGTCCTGAAAAACACAAGCTGCGGCGACTGGCGTGCTTTTGCCCCTCGCAAGATGGCGAAGCGGCGGCTTCACTTGTATTCACTTGACGGGCGCTCCCTCCACTCTAGCAGTTTTCTTTAACCCCCTTTGGATCCACCTAATATAGGCGCAACTAAACTGAGGCTAACTTGAGCGGCCACGAGGCTAGTATTTGCAAAACCGGTTCACCGCTAGGGTATAATTTGACGTCATGTTTGAACTAATGCTAAAATTGAAGAAAGCCCGCGTCAGGATGTCGGATCAGGATGTTTTGCTTCTTGTGCTTTTGTTGGCAAACACATTGGAGCAGTGACTTGTCATGTTTCTGAATCAGTAACTTCCTCGGCGCGGTCTCTCTCTTGTTTATTGTCTGCCCAATCGCTCCTGGATGTGCTCAGTTGCGACAGATTTGTTCTTGCTGCGCACAAGGGCTTGAAACGTAGATGTTCTGCGCGCTGTATTAGCTTGTAGCCAAGACGTATTATCTCACTCGATCGCTTGCTATGTGGACCGTGACGAAGCGTTCAGCTTCGAACACTCGTGTGCTGTCGGCGTTGGCGTCGTCATCCATGCTTGGGCGCATTGATTCAATAGTACGTCCATTCACTTATTCCTGATACGCTGGCGATAGAGCCGGTGTAAGTTTGCGCTTGAGTGGCGGTGGGTGTCGATAGCGCGCGAGGAACTTGCTATGCTGGGAAGTGGCTCAACTGTCTTTTTCACTGTTTAAAACGGGCACTCTCTTGTGGAGGGTCCGGGATTGAAGTTGTTTATATGAAAGTCGTTCTCTCATCTGCCAGCGGTACAACGCTGGTGGATGAGTAAATTTCTTTTTGTCCTTGAGAAGAGTCGTGCATCGCGAAGGGCTGGTAAAACAGGCTGTCCAGTCCTTATGTAGGAGCGGTCTGTGAACTCGGTCACACAGATTCATTTCATTCCTTAATATGACACCACTATTCTTGCAGCCAACTACTGCACACGTCTTCCCTCTACCGTTCCATATTTTGCAGTATGAGTGGAGCACAGTGCGTCAACCAACACCCAGTTGTATTTCTGACAGCTGATCGCACAGTAGCAAGGCATAAGCGGTAATGGTTTCGTATTCGTGCGCTTTCGCGGAGGCCACGTTCGGCACGCCGCCGAAAGCGCCACCTCTTTCCTCTGGAGCTAATTGATCCTGGAAAAGGGCATTTATTTACGGCGGTGCACCCTTTACAGGAGCTGTAAGATTTGGAGGACAATCCCAATTGCTGTCCCCCAGATTTTGGACCTTGCCGTTGGGTGCGGGAATTGGCCGAAGTTGAGGAGGACTTTGAGATGAAAACTGGAGGTTTATTTACATTATTTACAGTGAGAGTACAAAGAAATTAACAGTCATAATGTCATTACGGGCCGGCAGCAACTCGGACGCTGCGGCCCGTGGCAAGAAGCTCGAAAAAGAAGAATGAAGGAATGCTCTCTTGCTGCTCCCGGTCTCTGGCTTTTAAGCCCATCGGTGTCTCGAAGTCACGTGATGTTCGGCCAATCGGCGAGCCCGCTCAGGTGTCGTCATTTTCGGCCAATGGTAGGCGCCCGTGCGATTGTGTCACACCCGGCGCCGAGGGCCGCTCCTTGGGCCCGAATTGTCCGAGTGCTTACTTCTCTCTGCGGTATTTCCTTGCTGACTTGCAAGCGCCGTCACAATAGCGGATGGGGGGATTGCTGCCAGGGCTTCACGGTGCATTACAGCCGTCTTGCCTCGGGACCCACGTTACCTGGAACCGTGCCAGGCTCCCGCTACACTTTCGGGAAGAGTCAAACAGTGAATAGCTCCACCTGCGGCGCACGAGGTGGGGTACGCCAACTCGTTTGCACATGCCGCGCCTCGGGAACGGGGTAGATCTGCTTCTGCGTTCCTTACTTAGGTGTGGCGCGATTGGATGTGGTCTGGTGAACTCGAAGGAGGCTCAGGAAAAGGTCCCGTATCTAAAAGGGCATAATGCAATAGGGTTAATTTTCTACTATATTGGCGCTAATTATGCCCGTACCTTTTAATTTTACCTACTCTGCGACTAATTCTCGTTTTTTTTTCTCGTTGAGACCTACATTTTGATAGCTCTTGCAACTTGCTACGACGCTCTGGAGGCGCGAAAAGGCCGCTTGTTCTCTGGAAGTGGTTACGATACCGTGACCTCGTGGTAGAGCGTCCGCCTCGGCTGCAGGACGTCGTGGGTTCGATATTCGCTGCCGCCGAGTATCTACCGGTATTTCAATAATGGGTACCAGCGTCTCGCGGCCTGGCGCTCGGTTTTATTCATGGGTGATATGCCTGGGGAAGGAGTCCGCATGTGAAAAGAGGAGTCTGGCGGTCCCATACCGCCAACCTCCAAGCATCTGGAACTCCTCTAGTTGTCGAGCACCAGCTCAGGGAACTCGCTTGCACCTATTTTGCCGGTAGGTACCCGGCAGCAGCACTCATCTGCCTCCCACAGCGGCGGTGGATGCTCGACGATTTCCCCAAAGCTGTGGTTAGGGAAAGATGCGCCCAGAGACCTCCGCAAATCTTTATAAGGCCCCTTTCGAGATGAGAATCCATATAAACAACCGAGCGCCAGGTTGTGGTGCATCTCTACTTATAGAAAAAGAAATCGCAGTTTCGCCGAAAGGCGAAGCATCGATTGCGATAGCAAATTAGTAGACAGCTATACGAAGTAAGGATAGTGGTTTTATCGGCCGTACAAACTTGGAAACATTTGCTTACTAACTGAATTAACAAGCATGGTGTCAGCGTGCACAAGCAAACATGAGCACATCACACTCGATGAACGCGGACACTCGCTGTCAAAACGCTGGTGTGAGCAAGCGCGGCAGCAGCAGCGAGTGCAGTGATCGTCGTGCGGTCTATCGCTTCACTCGAGAACACAGTGCTCATAAAGGTATGAGCCGTCTGTAGATCCTTATCAAGATACGGCGCTTGCTATCGTGCAAAGTACGCACTTGTTGACCTCCCCGCTCCTCCATACATCCTGTGCGAGATTGAGCCGCGATCGTCAGTTCCTGAGCTCAACGCCGTCCCCGCCCCTCCCTCCCAACGCCCCACGGCCTTTCGCGCGACGGAAGACGGTGCGTTTGCTCTCCGCTTTCTTCCTTCGCGCACGCCAAATTGAGCCGCGATCGTCGGCTTCCCTCGCATGCTTTCATACGCACATAAAACATACAACGCGCGGCGACGGTGTTACCGCCCTTGGACTTTACGCAGAACATCACGGCGATGGCGACGGCAAAAAATGTGCCTGGAGTGTCCATATAATTGCTATCGCAAAAAGAAACGGTGGGTTTCCGAGATCAAGTCGCATATTATTTTTGAAGCCAACTGCTGCACGCTTCTTCCCTCTACTTTTCCACATGTTGCAGCATGCGTAAAGCACAGTGCGTTATAGAACATCCAGTTGCATATCCGGCAGCTGATAAGCACAGCAGCGATGCAGAAGCGGTAATGGTTTCGTATTCGTGCGCTTTCGCCGAGGCAACGTGCAGCGCACCGCCGAAAGCGCCATCTTATTCCTCTAGAGCAAACCGCTTCGCGAAAAGGGTCTATTTTTACGGCGGTGCATATTTTACAGTGGTGTGGGGCAATGTTGTAAATTTTCGACTATACCCGCCGTGGTGGCATAGTGGCTGTGGCATCGCACTGCTAAGCCCGAGGCCGCGGGACCGAATCTCGTCGGCGGTTGCCGCATTTCGATGGGGGCGAAATGCAAAAATGCCCGTGTACCGTACATTGGGCGCACGTTAAAGAACCCCAAGTGGTTAAAATTAATCGGGAGTCCCCCACTGCGGCGTGCGTCATAATCATATTGTGGTTAGGGCACGTAAAACCACATAATTCAATTCAATTTTCGACTATATTGGCGCTAATTATGCCCATACCTTTAATTTTACCGGCTCTGCGACTGACTATTCTTGTCTCGTTCAGACCTACATTTTTATGCGCCTTGCGACTCGCTACGACGCTCTGGAGGCACGAAAAGGCCGCTTATTCTCTGGAAGGGGTTACAAGATAGCCAGATTCCAGATACGCCAAACACGTGGGAGGTTAGCTAAGAAAACCTTGTCTTCAAAACGTCATCTATATACAAGCACTGAATAAACAGCGGCACAATTTAGACTTGGCCAGGTCTACCGCGCAGTAAGCGCAGCCGCTGGCTTACGCCATTCCACTTTCCGTGGTGCGGAGAAACAGCGCTTGAGCACTCCGTTCCGTTTTTAAAAGCCTGTCTAAAGTCTAAATATTTTAAGGCAGTTTTCCTAACCTCTAAAGCCGCTCGAGTTGGCTCTTCTCCTTGAGCGGCCATTTTTCCTAGAAAGTATGCCTTCCAACTACTCCGCCCTTAAACTGGCTCTCTCAACTACTACACGCAGAGACAAAGCAACAGCGCGCGCATTAGATCCCATAGATGAGATGAATATTTACAATTAGTATTAGGGTTATAATTATATTCGAGTGCTGATTGCCGTGCTATCGTTTGCTAACGAAGCTTTCCCTCAAGTCTAAATATATTAAGGCAGTTTGTCGTGTGCGTATCATGGCTACGCACGCTTATATCGCATTCCGTTTCTCTACCACGGGTGCGCTTTAAAACCACGGCGCTGCAGTTTTTGCTTTTCTCTTCTTTCTTCTTCTCCGCCCTTAAACTGGCTCTCTCAACTACTACACGCAGAGACAAAGCAACAGCGCGCGCATGCGATCCCATAGATGAGATGAATATATATATATATATATATATATATATATATATATATAGAGAGAGAGAGAGAAAACTATCAGTCATAGCTCTCGTAGTATAGCCCTCTGGGCCGTTTCCTTTTTTTTTTCGAAAGTAGTCCTATTAGGGTTATTATAATTACACGAAGGTATTTCGCCCTCATCAGCAGCAGTCCTTGGTATAGTTATTCTGGCGGCTAGCTTCCCACGCTATGCGTGCCGCCATCGCACCTGGTTAAGCTTTTCCTAGACGCTAGAGTTAGGCTTTGTCCGCGCAACCTTGAGCGATCGGAAAGCGCGTTTCCCCCTCTTGGCCGGCGGAAAAGAGAAGCTTCGTTCCGGCCGCGAAGCTCTCCACATCTCTGTAAGGTGCCTTGGGGATGTCTCGTGCCGAAGATGCCCTCTCGGTGAGCGCATATTTCACCCCTCATCTTTTAAGAGGTTCAATACATACAAGCATTTGCCTAGCAAACCAGATTTTTTTTTTTTCAAGGGAATTTTCCACGTCTCAGTAATTTCTCTCGTCGTATTCGAGTGCTGATTGCCGTGTTATAGTTTGTTAACGAAGCTTTCCCTCAAGTCTAAATATTTTAAGGCAGTTTTCCTAACCTCTAAAGCCGCTCGAGTTGGCTCTTCTCCTTGAGCGGCCATTTTTCCTAGAAAGTATGCCTTCCAACTACTCCGCCCTTAAACTGGCTCTCTCAACTACTACACGCAGAGACAAAGCAACAGCGCGCGCATTAGATCCCATAGATGAGATGAATATTTACAATTAGTATTAGGGTTATAATTATATTCGAGTGCTGATTGCCGTGCTATCGTTTGCTAACGAAGCTTTCCCTCAAGTCTAAATATATTAAGGCAGTTTGTCGTGTGCGTATCATGGCTACGCACGCTTATATCGCATTCCGTTTCTCTACCACGGGTGCGCTTTAAAACCACGGCGCTGCAGTTTTTGCTTTTCTCTTCTTTCTTCTTCTCCGCCCTTAAACTGGCTCTCTCAACTACTACACGCAGAGACAAAGCAACAGCGCGCGCATGCGATCCCATAGATGAGATGAATATATATATATATATATATATATATATATATATATATATATATAGAGAGAGAGAGAAAACTATCAGTCATAGCTCTCGTAGTATAGCCCTCTGGGCCGTTTCCTTTTTTTTTCGAAAGTAGTCCTATTAGGGTTATTATAAATACACGAAGGTATTTCGCCCTCATCAGCAGCAGTCCTTGGTATAGTTATTCTGGCGGCTAGCTTCCCACGCTATGCGTGCCGCCATCGCACCTGGTTAAGCTTTTCCTAGACGCTAGAGTTAGGCTTTGTCCGCGCAACCTTGAGCGATCGGAAAGCGCGTTTCCCCCTCTTGGCCGGCGGAGAAGAGAAGCTTCGTTCCGGCCGCGAAGCTCTCCACATCTCTGTAAGGTGCCTTGGGGATGTCTCGTGCCGAAGATGCCCTCTCGGTGAGCGCATATTTCACCCCTCATCTTTTAAGAGGTTCAATACATACAAGCATTTGCCTAGCAAACCAGATTTTTTTTTTTTTTCAAGGGAATTTTCCACGTCTCAGTAATTTCTCTCGTCGTATTCGAGTGCTGATTGCCGTGTTATAGTTTGTTAACGAAGCTTTCCCTCAAGTCTAAATATTTTAAGGCAGTTTTCCTAACCTCTAAAGCCGCTCGAGTTGGCTCTTCTCCTTGAGCGGCCATTTTTCCTAGAAAGTATGCCTTCCAACTACTCCGCCCTTAAACTGGCTCTCTCAACTACTACACGCAGAGACAAAGCAACAGCGCGCGCATTAGATCCCATAGATGAGATGAATATTTACAATTAGTATTAGGGTTATAATTATATTCGAGTGCTGATTGCCGTGCTATCGTTTGCTAACGAAGCTTTCCCTCAAGTCTAAATATATTAAGGCAGTTTGTCGTGTGCGTATCATGGCTACGCACGCTTATATCGCATTCCGTTTCTCTACCACGGGTGCGCTTTAAAACCACGGCGCTGCAGTTTTTGCTTTTCTCTTCTTTCTTCTTCTCCGCCCTTAAACTGGCTCTCTCAACTACTACACGCAGAGACAAAGCAACAGCGCGCGCATGCGATCCCATAGATGAGATGAATATATATATATATATATATATATATATATATATATATATATAGAGAGAGAGAGAAAACTATCAGTCATAGCTCTCGTAGTATAGCCCTCTGGGCCGTTTCCTTTTTTTTTTCGAAAGTAGTCCTATTAGGGTTATTATAATTACACGAAGGTATTTCGCCCTCATCAGCAGCAGTCCTTGGTATAGTTATTCTGGCGGCTAGCTTCCCACGCTATGCGTGCCGCCATCGCACCTGGTTAAGCTTTTCCTAGACGCTAGAGTTAGGCTTTGTCCGCGCAACCTTGAGCGATCGGAAAGCGCGTTTCCCCCTCTTGGCCGGCGGAGAAGAGAAGCTTCGTTCCGGCCGCGAAGCTCTCCACATCTCTGTAAGGTGCCTTGGGGATGTCTCGTGCCGAAGATGCCCTCTCGGTGAGCGCATATTTCACCCCTCATCTTTTAAGAGGTTCAATACATACAAGCATTTGCCTAGCAAACCAGATTTTTTTTTTTTTTCAAGGGAATTTTCCACGTCTCAGTAATTTCTCTCGTCGTATTCGAGTGCTGATTGCCGTGTTATAGTTTGTTAACGAAGCTTTCCCTCAAGTCTAAATATTTTAAGGCAGTTTTCCTAACCTCTAAAGCCGCTCGAGTTGGCTCTTCTCCTTGAGCGGCCATTTTTCCTAGAAAGTATGCCTTCCAACTACTATCGCGGACAACATGAGTCTCTTTCCACGTAAGTGTGAGGCTCGGAGCAGGAGCTGTGGCGCTTGAAAGTAGCCTGGGACCTGACGAACCAACCGACTGAGCTATCTTTCTGGGCAACATCGAAGGGTCACGAGTTCAAATCACCTGTTATGTTCCTTTTTTTTTTCTGCCCCTTTTTCTTTCTTTTTTTTCTTTTTTTTCTTTCTTTTAATGTCTTTTCCTTTATTTTATCACTGTACGGGAACCCTCCTAAAAAAAAAAAAATATATATATTTATATAGATCTTCAAATATTTATGGCCTTGACTGACCAAGTAGGGCACCACTGTAGGTTAAATGAGGCGTACAACTCCTGCGGGACCCGCCGTGGTTGCTCAGTGGTTATGGTGTTAGACTGCTGAGCACGAGGTCGCGGGATCGGACCCCGACCACGGCGGCCGCATTTCGATGGGGGCGAAATGCGAAAACACCCGTGTACTTAAAATTAGGTGCACGTTAAAGAACCCCAGGTGGTCGAAATTTTCGGAGTCCTCCACTACGGCGTGCATAATCAGAAAGTGGTTTTGTCACGTAAAACCCCATAAATTAATTTTTAATTTAACTCCTACGGGGACGGTAGAGTATCCGTCTCCAGTGCAAGAGGACCGTGATTCAAATCCCGGTGCCGCGCTATTCTCCACCGGAAAATACAAAAAAAAAAAAACGTGTGTTGAGAAAATTGCACAAACAGGCCTGGAGTGCGGCCTGATCCCGGTGACCAGAACCGGTAACGCACTCTCTCACCAGAGCAGGATTGGCCACCCTGGTGCAGTACTTGGCCACAACCTCCTATATGAATACAACAATCAAACCCCGGCCCTCAGTCCCCAGCAGCCGCGAAGCAACTGACCACGGCGGCGGTCAGATCTGTGACGCTGCAGAGGGTGCTAAGAATACCTGGCTCCGGACAGGCCGCCATTGGAATCTGAACCTGGCAACGTTTAACGTTAGAACGCTATCTAGTGAGGCGAGTCTAGCAGTGTTATTGGAGGAATTAGAGGGTAGTAAATGGGATATAATAGGGCTCAGTGAGGTTAGGAGGACAAAAGAAGCATATACAGTGCTAAAAAGCGGGCATGTACTGTGCTACCGGGGCTTAGCGGAGAGACGAGAACTAGGAGTCGGATTCCTGATTAATAAGGAAATAGCTGGTAACATACAGGAATTCTATAGCATTAACGAGAGGGTGGCATGTCTTGTTGTGAAACTTAATAAGAGGTACAAAATGAAGGTTGTTCAGGTCTACGCTCCTACATCTAGTCATGATGACCAGGAAGTCGAAAGCTTTTATGAAGACGTAGAATCGGCGATGGGTAAAGTCAAAACAAAATACACTATACTGATGGGCGACTTCAATGCCAGGGTAGGCAAGAAGCAGGCTGGAGACAAGTCAGTGGGGGAATATGGCATAGGCTCTAGGAATAGCAGAGGAGAATTATTAGTAGAGTTTGCAGAACAGAATAATATGCGTATAATGAATACCTTTTTCCGCAAGCGGGTTAGCCGAAAGTGGACGTGGAGGAGCCCGAATGGTGAGACTAGAAATGAAATCGACTTCATACTCTGCGCGAACCCTGGCATCATTCAAGATGTAGACGTGCTCGGCAAGGTACGCTGCAGTGACCACAGGATGGTAAGAACTCGAATTAGCCTAGACTTGAGGAGGGAACGAAAGAAACTGGTACACAAGAAGCCAATCAATGAGTTAGCGGTAAGAGGGAAACTAGAGGAATTCCGGATCAAACTACAGAACAGGTATTCGGCTTTAACTCAGGAAGAGGACCTTAGTGTTGAAGCAATGAACGACAATCTCATGGGCATCATTAAGGAGTGCGCAATAGAAGTCGGTGGTAACGCCGTTAGACAGGAAACCAGTAAGCTATCGCAGGAGACGAAAGATCTGATCAAGAAACGCCAATGTATGAAAGCCTCTAATCCTACAGCTAGAATAGAACTGGCAGAACTTTCTAAGTTAATCAACAAGCGTAAGACAGCGGACATCAGGAACTATAATATGGATAGAATTGAACAGGCTCTCAGGAACGGAGGAAGCCTAAAAACAGTGAAGAAGAAACTAGGAATAGGCAAGAATCAGATGTGTGCGTTAAGAGACAAAGCCGGCAATATCGTTACTAATATGGACGAGATAGTTCAAGTGGCTGAGGAGTTCTATAGAGATTTATACAGTACCAGTGGCACCCACGACGATAGTGGAAGAGAGAATAGCCTAGAGGAATTCGAAATCCCACAGGTAACGCCAGAAGAAGTAAAGAAAGCCTTAGGAGCTATGCAAAAGGGGAAGGCAGCTGGGGAGGATCAGGTAACAGCAGATTTGTTGAAGGATGGTGGTCAGATTGTTCTAGAGAAACTGGCCACCCTGTATACGCAATGCCTCATAACCTCGAGCGTACCGGAATCTTGGAAGAACGCTAACATAATCCTAATCCATAAGAAAGGGGACGCCAAAGACTTGAAAAATTATAGACCGATCAGCTTACTGTCCGTTGCCTACAAAGTATTTACTAAGGTAATCGCAAATAGAATCAGGAACACCTTAGACTTCTGTCAGCCAAAGGATCAGGCAGGATTCCGTAAAGGCTACTCAACAATAGACCATATTCACACTATCAATCAAGTGATAGAGAAATGTGCAGAATATAACCAACCCTTATATATAGCTTTCATTGATTACGAGAAAGCGTTTGATTCAGTCGAAACCTCAGCAGTCATGGAGGCATTACGGAATCAGGGTGTAGATGAGCCATATGTAAAAATACTGGAAGATATCTATAGCGGCTCCACAGCCACCGTAGTCCTCCACAAAGAAAGCAACAAAATCCCTATAAAGAAAGGCGTCAGACAGGGAGATACGATATCTCCAATGCTATTCACAGCATGTTTACAGGAGGTATTCAGAGGCCTGGAGTGGGAAGAATTGGGGATAAAAGTCGATGGAGAATACCTTAGCAACTTGCGATTCGCTGATGATATTGCCTTGCTTAGTAACTCAGGAGACCAATTGCAATGCATGCTCACTGACCTGGAGAGGCAAAGCAGAAGGGTGGGTCTGAAAATTAATCTGCAGAAAACTAAAGTACTGTTTAACAGTCTCGGAAGAGAACAGCAGTTTACGATAGGTAGCGAAACACTGGAAGTGGTAAGGGAATACATCTACTTAGGGCAGGTAGTGACCACGGATCCGGATCATGAGACTGAAATAACCAGAAGAATAAGAATGGGTTGGGGTGCGTTTGGCAGGCATTCTCAAATCATGAACAGTAGGTTGCCACTATCCCTCAAAAGGAAAGTGTACAACAGCTGTGTGTTACCAGTACTCACATATGGGGCAGAAACCTGGAGGCTTACGAAAAGGGTTCTGCTGAAATTGAGAACGACGCAACGAGCTATGGAAAGAAGAATGATGGGTGTAACGTTAAGGGATAAGAAAAGAGCAGATTGGGTGAGGCAACAAACGCGGGTAAACGACATCTTAGTTGAAATCAAGAAAAAGAAATGGGCATGGGCCGGACATGTAATGAGGAGGGAAGATAACCGATGGTCACTAAGAGCTACGGACTGGATTCCAAGAGAAGGGAAGCGTAGCAGGGGGCGGCAGAGAGTTAGGTGGGCAGATGACATTAAGACGTTTGCAGGGACAACATGGCCACAATTAGTACATGACCGGGGTAGTTGGAGAAGTATGGGAGAGGCCTTTGCCCTGCAGTGGGCGTAACTAGGCTGATGATGATGATGATGATGATGATAACTCCTTCGGCGCAAGGTGGGCGCAGGCTTATCGTATTTTGCTAAAATGTAGCATGGTTCACTTCTCGGCATAGTTCGGCGCAATTGGAGCTGCAGTAACATCACTGAACCCATATCTATATTTTGTACCACTACCTGCGCTTGCAACGACTGTGGTTTTATCAATTTGTTTTCTGCATTCTCCCCACGAATACTCTAAACGTATCCTACTGATGTCGTCTGCATACTAGTTAATCCTTTGAATCCTTTGAATCATCTTTGAATCCCAACGTTTCTGGAAGGTAGCTGTTGCTTGCAGGTCTCACTGGGTGAATATGTTGGCTTTCCACTGCGATATGCTGAGTCGTTTGCGAACTTTGGTTGCAGCATATACATGCCTCCTCCTGTGGCGCATATTTGCCCCAGATGTTAATTTTTGTCCGCATGGAGGCAACCAGCTCGGGTCGGAAATAGCAAGCTAGGCACCGCCCTTTGTGCTAACACACAGATTTTCCCTTTGTAAACCCCTATGGACTTTTTTTGTTTCTCTTCTTTGCATCCACTTTGCTGTCTCTGTTCATCTCACTACTTTTGATGAGCCCTGCTTGCCTATTTACGCTTTCAGTTGCCTTGTACTGGTTTGCCAACTTTCTTGGCCTCTTCCCAGTGGCGTAGCAACAGGGGGGGCCGGGGGGCCGTGGGCCCCGGGTGCAAGGGGCCAGTGGAGGGGGAGGGTGTCTTATACGTCTGAAGGCACCCCTCTTTCCGCCGGCTACACCGGGGGGGGGGGGTGACGGAAGACCTATGGGCCCCGGGTGCCAGACGACCTAGCTACGCCACTGAGGCTCTTCCTCCATTCCGTGTCCGCGCTTTTGAGGTACAGGTATGTGCGCGCGTTAGCAGACCATTTTTTCTCATCCATGTTTCTGAGTTTTCCTTCAAACCTAATTTTCCTCTGAGCGTTTCTGACTTCAAAAGAAGCCCAGCCCATGTCACCTTGCACTACCTCACTTGCGGTCTTACCGTGGGCCTCCAATGCCAATCGACCCACCAAGCCTTTGGTTAACTTCCAACCCCGACAAAATCTGCTTTAAAGCACATAATTGCATTTGCGAGCGTTAGCGCTGGCACCATTACACTTTTCCGAGATCCCCGAGCTATCTCGTATTTATTGTCGCCCCAGTTAAATTTCTATATGTTTCATTATTGCTGCATTCCGCTTCCGTTTGGTTTTTAGATGATCTTATGGATGCTTTAGTAGGCCTTTCCTTCGTTTATGTATACACTCAGGTATTCATGTTGCTTGACTATGGGCATTACTTGCTGTTGATACGATTTCATTACTTCTTTCTTTAAAAATAATAATTCTAGATTTCTCTGTGATTCGTCATTTCAGTGTCGCATATATTCACAAGTCTCTGTAAAACCCCTGCATTGTCCGCTAGTAGCACAGTCTTCCGCATACATCAACCAGGAAACCTTCCGTTGCACGCACCCTTTTTCCATTACGAATGTAAGATAAATCAAAACCTAATTCACTGTTTTCGAGTCGTCTTTCTATGCCATTAACATTAAACGTGGAAAACAAATAATGGAAGCAGGGAATCCTCGCTTCAGCCCTTGGGGAATTTCAACTAGATTTGTACTCGGCTGTCCTTATATATCTCCCTCAGCACCCCAACGAAATCGTCGTCTATGCCTTCGCGGTCAAAGGATATAACTCATAACAATTCCCTGTTTACGCCGCCGTAAGCTCCCTGAATACCTATTACAGAAATGTTATACATAAAGGCCTATTCTGAGCTATTGAAATACGAATTACTCCAGTCAAAGGAAGCCCTCCAACTCCAGGTAATACTTCTGGCTGAAGTATTCTAGGTTTTTAATTAAGCAATGGCCCCAGAAATCGAAAAGAACAATCCTCCCGCCACTGGCTGGAATTACAGAACACCTACTGGAACTAGTTGGAACCACGGCATGCGCCGCATGGCCTCTGAGATGGCACGTTCATCTGCGAGCGAACAAATCTTGGAAGCTCGGTGCGCCGATCCTTGTTTTAGACTTTGCCGCAGAGGTGGCGCTAAGTGTGCCTCCTCGAGTTTTAGGGACCCTTTGAGAAGATTAAACGTGCAGTGTTATTATTTTTTCATGTTTTTCATCAGTTTTGGTCTTTTGTTAAATATTAACCTGATGATGATGATAATGTGACAACTCTCTTTGTCACCTAGGTGTGAATGAATGAATGCGTAAGTTCGGCAGCATGTTGCACTCCTGTAACACGTGAAAGTGAAAGCCTACTGCACACGTGGCAATGCATTTAGTTATACGATTGGAGGCGTCAGACTTCTTGCAAAACATAACGAGCTGCAGTGTGAAGTAAACGTATGGCGCTGTAGGTTGACCTGCTGAACGACACATGCGAGCAGCATGCTCAGCACATGGTTGCGGGATGAAATCCCAGCCGCGGCGGCCGTATTTCGACGGGGGCGAAATGCAAAAACGCCCGCGTCCCGCGCTTTGGGGGCGCGTTAAAGATCCCCTAGTGGCCAAAGTTAATCCGGAGTCCCTCACTACAGTGTACCTCGTGATCAAATCGCGGTTTTGGCACGTAAAACCCTAGAATTTAATTCAGCACCTAATGGACTTCCTGAAGGTTCTTTCTTTCTTTCGTTTCTTCATTCATATTCAACCATTGCATCTTTGCTCGCTTACGTAGGTATGAGCCATTCCTGATGATGATATTTTCTGCATCACTGATTTTTTGCATAACTGGACTAGACGCCGCTTTTTTCGGGTATGAGCCATTGCTGCGAGCCACTTAAGGCTTTCGCCTTAATAAATAAATAAACATAGGGAAATAAATAAATATAGAAATACAGAAATGCATTGCCCACTGTCTTGCTCGTGACTGTCTTCCGCGTGACATCGGCTCGGGCAGCCTTTATATATAAAGTTTGGTCTCGGGGACTCCGCCGACGCGCCGTGCGCGCTCGCTGCGTGGACGCTGCTTGACGCGGTCGGTCAGCCAGGCCTCCTCGAGTTTTTAAAATCTCACGAGTCTGCAATACTATACTAAAGTGTGCGAAATATTATAGACCACTGTTCACCGCGAGGTCGAGCGAAGTCGCCGCACGATGGGCCGTCGGAATTATCATTAGTGCGGATCGCCCCTCGAATCATCTGCAAGCCACCATGGCGGACATAAATATGCCTCCTGATGCATTGCATAGATATTTGTGAATATATTGGGTCATGCCCTTTCCCCAGCACAGGGTGGCCAGCCGGTCTGAGAACTGGCTAGCCTCCCTGTCTTTCCGGTCTATTTCTCCTCCTCCTCCTCCTCCCCCTTGACGACGATACGCAGCACTGACCCTGAGCTGCCGTATCTGCGCTGTAATAAATTCAGTGTTTGCTTGAGTGCAGCGCGCTCTCCGTGGTCGGTATAGTACGTAACGTTGGCCGCAGAAATTTGCAGTTTGCAGTGCAGTTCTCTAGAAATTAAGGTGTCGCTGCGGTGCTCAATGCAGTGCATTTGAGCAAAACGTGGCATTTTGCCGCAATGTGACATATTAGGTAAGCAGTGATTATGTGCGTCATCGGGCTTGATTAAAGCCGAAGTTGCTGAAAAGCGCGATCAATGTGTGAATACACACTGCGTAGTTGGGTGCCAGCTTTGCCTGACATTTCGTGCTTTCTTTATCTTACATAGAGAGGTTCTCTGTTTTTTTGTATAAGAAGTGACGTGCGAGGACAGTATGAGTTCTAGTGCCACAAAAAAAAAAAAAAGACCAATATCCCAGCTAAGCGCCGCTGTTGACATACAAGAACTTACCGACGCCCACTCGTTGACCGGCTTTTGGTAGTTACGAAATATCTAAAACATCTGTTAGCAGGGACGACGAAAAAGCAGGCAAAACAAAGAGACAGTCATGTGCGGCAGCGCTGACCTTGGGAATGGTGTAGTGCATAACCGCAAACATTATATGAGATTGAGCTTGTGACTTGTGCGAGGCTGTAAGCATAAACATTGCGTGACGTGTCACGTTGAATACGATTAAAATAAGCACAATTAGACGCACGACAATTTGTATAGCTTTTATTATCGCTTAAATGAAGCTTCGCTTCACGTAAATTTCAATGTGCGTTGGATCTGCATAACTTTATTTCCTGTAAGCGCTTCAACAAACCCAATAAAGAAAGTTGTGTGCATTCGGCTGCCGTAAACACAAACTTATTTTCAGTTTATTTTTCAATCTATAGAACATTTTTCTTTTTACACTGACGCAGGGTTGCTTTGCGGGTATTTTCATGTTCTATAAGGGCCTATAGAACAGAAATAGTGGCGTCATGCTAACCAAAATTATTAACATATAATTTTCGAATTCTAATTGATCATACTATTCCTATGCAAGAAGAAGACAGTGTAAATCATCCTTGATGATTGCGGCACACGATAAACGTAGTGCAACTACTGTTGAGCTCAACCCAGCTCCTCAGGCGCGGCGGTGTCGCCTTCAATACCACGTGACACCGTGACGTCACGACAGAGGAGAAACGGGGCTCCAACTCGCGCTGTCGCTCGCGGCGTCGCGGCGGTATATAAGCAGCTGCGCTTGTTTCTAGGTGGCTTTGGCTCAACTCTTGCAAGATGAGCTGGGTGGGAATCGAACCAGAGTCTCCGGAGTGTGAGACGGAGACCCTACCACTTAGCCACGAGTACGATGCTTCAAAGCGGTACAAAAGCGCCTCTAGTGAATGCGGTGTTGCCATAGAAACTAGCTGTTTCTAAGGCTCAGGCGTGCGTCGCTTGCTCAGGCGCACATTTCGTTGCCGCGCCGAACGCTGCGTTGCTCGACGCTCACCGCGTCCAATGCGGGGCGCGTAGTCGCTACGCCGTAGCCCATTGTCTTACACCCCTTGGCGGGTCGACGGGAACGCTATCGCGTTCCACTCTTGAAGGCGAAGCAGAGTAACGCATGAGTTGTTTCTTCGTCTAGCCGAACCAAATATAGCCAAGCAACAGCAGTTCACCAGGCTAAACAGTGGTTCAACAACTAAAATAAAGGCTAGTATGCTTCGCATCCTGGGCTTACCCTTAGCTAAGCCACAGCCATTTTTTTTGGAAGGCACATAAAATGCGTAATGTTTCTTGGCCTAGTAGTGTGGGCACTTATAAAATTACACAGCAAAACAATATCGGCAGTAATTAGAGAGCGCCACGCTACGCGAACACACAGTGAGAGCGGGCGGATTTTCTCTGTAGGCTGTGTGTGGGGTAAAGTCCCCCATAGTGTAGGGTGGCGTACGTTCCTTTCCCCGGTGCCACTGGAAGCTGCTCGTTTCAGCGAGGTGAGCGGAACACGAACCGTCTCCAGGGCGACAGGCTACGACGACAGGCCGGCGGGGAGGTGTATTAAGCCATTGCTACCCCATGAACCATAGCCTGGCCACAAGGAATCTCGGACAACATCTAGCTAGGGCGTTCCCGAATTGACGCGATACGTTGTCGCCCGACCTTGTAGATAAATGCCCAAAGGCTCCAGATACAAAGGCGGCGCTGGGAGACAATCAAACGAGTCCCAAAACAACGCGGCGAGGTCGGGCAGCAACACTCAACTTCGGCACAATTATAGCAAAAAGCGGCGAACTATTGACAGCTCTGCATCGACAGCGGATCGACCTTTGCGTACTATAGGTGGGGTGGCGCGAAGTCCCGAGCCCTCGACGACGATGAGGGTGATCCCGGCTACAAGCTAATCGTCACCGATACTCCGCGAAGACGCAGCAGCGTCGGCATCGTCGTGTCAATGCGATTCCGCGACTGCGTCCAAGAAACCCACCGTTACGACGACCGGCTCATGAAGAGTCCTGATCGTCGCCTGGCCCGAGCAAACAATTCATTTGTTCTTGGCCTACGCCCCGCAGGCTGGCCGGAACTAAGGCTTACAGGGAACGTATCTAACGTTTCTAAAAATATATGAAAAGCATTTTCCTATGAAACAAATAAAACCGCCGAAATAAAAGCGTGACAGCCGTCGATAACGAAAGAACACTTGAAAATGATCAGATTTAAAAATTACGATGGATGGATAATTGTAGGTGTCGACCACTTGACGCGCTACGCCGAGACTGCCGCACTCCCGGCAGCCTATGCGCGGGAAGTTGCGTTTTTCATCTTGCGGAACTCCGTTCTTCGACATGGCGCACCACGCGAACTGCTCAGCGACAGGGGACGCGTCTTCTTGTCCGAAGTAATCCAAGCCCTTCTCGCTGCATGCAGCATCGTTCACCGCAAGTCTACAGCCTACCACCCGCAAACGGCTTGACAGAGAGGTTCAACCGCATACTCGGTGACATGTTGACTATGTACGTCGCCTCGGACCACAGTAACTGGGACACTGTTTTGCCGTTCGTCACGTATGCCTATAATACGGCCACACTAACTACCACTGGCTTTTCGTCCTTTTTTCGGCTGTATGGACGAGAGCCCTCGTGTACTATGGACACACTACTCCCATACCGACCCGACGCTTCCGAATGCACGCCTGTGTCTGAAGCCGCCAAATACGCCGAGGACTGTAGGCAGCTCGCGCGAACCCTTACGACCGCTGCTGAAGGTCGTCAAAAGCTGCGGCGTGACAGTGACGCGCTTACACCAGTTTTCCCGACTGGTTCCCTTGTTTGGTTGTGGGTCCCGCCTAACAGCCCTGGCCTTTCAACCAAACTCCTTGCACGCTATGATGGCCCCTACCGCGTCATAGACCGTACCTCCGCTGTCACCTACGTTGTAGGACCTGTGACGCCTTCACCCGACCTTAGGCATCGCGGGCGTGACACGGTTCATGTAAACCGACTTAAGCCGTACTATGACCCCCTCATCCTATCTACGCCGTAAGTCGCCAGGATGGCTCCTCTTCTCTCCCGGGGGCCATTGTAGTGAAGAGGAGGACGAAGAAGGCGCTCTTGTGTCGGCTGTGCGCGCGATCAGCGTTCGTGTACTGCCAGTAGAACTAGACTGTGCCTAGTGCCTTATAATAAATCATCATAATACACATGTATCATTCTTTTTTATAGTCACGTTCTACATTGCACCTAAAGAATAAAAAATTTTTCGAAACCAATTAAATTGGCAACTTAGTCGTGCAAAACGGGCTTACTATAAGCAGCTTTTCTTAAAGAGACTGACAACCAGTTTTCATGGTACCTACTTTCTTTTGTGGAATGGATAGCTTACCGGTCAGAGTGTCTCGTCACGAAGTGGTAAAGCGGAAAACGGCGTGGAATATTTTTTATCCGAATTTTTCGATCTGCAGTGAGAATGTAGTCGTTCGCTGGAAGCATGCTGAAAACGGTGATAGGTGAGCGGGATAGCGATTATACGCCGGCATTAGTGGGAGGCAGACGACAAGTGCGTCTGTAAGTGTGAGAAAGTATTATTTTGTTTATCAAGTTGATTTTCCTGCGATTCATGTTTCTCGAAGAGGTAAAGTATTTCTGCTGTAATAGCTCTGTGTTTTCGTGGTTTCCTATCCAACTGCTTTGGTATTTAACCAGTCAAAACGAAAGCAGTCGCATCGAAAACAAAACGACGCTTTTACACGTGATACGCACTTCGGCGTGTTGCCGTAGCCATGCGTGCGCTTTTGATTTCCGAAGCATAGAATAAAGCGCAAGTGTGTAATAATATAGAAACTGCAATTTTAAGCAATAATTATGCTGCACTTAATAACAGTCGACTTACGTACAGTAATCTCTCATATGATACATCCGAAGTACCAAGACTTCACCGCCAGGCCTCGCCGCTTACTGGTTTTTCAGGCTTTCTTTGCCAATTTTAAAATGATAATTCCTACTTGGATCGCGAACAGCGTGCTCGATTCTATCGCTATAAGTTATAGTCATTTCATATCCATCAACGTCTCACAACACATTCTGGCCAGTTGTCCGCCCCTTTAAATGCCACATGGGAGCGGCCTAATAAGACGTGGAATATAAGCAATGATGTTCTTGGCCGTCGGACCAAAACGAGCGTTCGAAACAGTACACTTTATGACGGTACTGAATTAAGGGAGAAGGTCCTTGCAAATCGTTTTATGCAACACTTCATTAACGGTGCCATTTCTTCTGCCCACCCCCTCCGCGCAGCAACTTTGGGAACAACAAATGGCTAGTATTATTACCGATTCCATTTACTTCCAGCCTACCGATGAATATGAAGTGTGTACTGTATTTAATTATTTAAATAACAATAAGGCCTTAGACATTAATAACCTATAATTAAGACCCATTAAGCACTGCATAGCTTTAATTTCTCCTGCTCTTGCTCATATAATCAATTTAACGCTTTAATCGGGCGTCTTTAGTACGCTAAAGTTTTGGAAATTTTGAAAGGTGGTAGTCCTAATGACCCAAACAACCATAGGCCAATTTCGGTGTTGCCTGTGTTTTTGAAGGACTTCGAGAAAATTATACTCTGTCGTATGGCGAATTTATATGATAAATTGTTATAACTAATGCCCAACATGTATTTTGGAAACATAGATCAACAGAAACAGTCCTACTGTCGATAAAGGAAAACACAATGAAAAGCATACAAAGGAATCATATCTAAGTGGCAGATCCCAGAGCGTGTACGTGAGCGGTCACATGTCTTTTCTAATGAACAGATGTGGCGTACCACTAGGAAGCGTACTAGGGCCGCTTTTATTTAATGTCTACGTCAATGATATCGTAAATATGGATACTAAGGCTCAATTAATTATATATGCTGATGACAGTATTGTCATGTTATGTGGAAATGATGTGCACAACTTAACAGTACAATGTAATGAACTGCTAGAAAGATTATCTACCTTTTCTCAGCTAAATCAAATTAAAATTAATTCAACTAAATCTAAGTTAATTATTTTTAGCTCCAAGAATAAGTCGCTCTAGTTAATACCATCACATTTGAAGGTAAAAAATAGAAATAGTTGACAGTCATAAAATTCTTGGCGTTTATTGCTGCTCACGACTATCTTGGACCAAGCACGTAAATTATCTTTGTAAAAAGCTTTCTTCCTTGACAGGGGTTTGTGTCCCTGTATTCCAATCATTCAAATCAATCAAATCAATCTTATTCTCCAGTTTACATGATGGATGGTCATATTGGGCTAAATGTGCATACGTGGCATGACGTGGCCCAAAAGACCAGAGAAGGCAGTAGTACAGTTGTGTGTACATGTGCAATAGTTCACATATAACTCCAGCATAGCTGGAATTCCTGATGAACGGAAAGACTGAAAGATAATTTACATCACGGCGAGTTACCAGCATTTGAAAAAAGCACAATCAATTGCATACAACATTACTATCGCAATACTAGATATACAAAACAATCTAACACCAGCTATGGTGTCAAGTTGGCCCACCCTCAAATTTCAGTTGGCCCACATTTAAACTTCAAGTTGGCGCACCCCCAAATTTATTGTGGCCCATGTCCAAACTTCAAGTTGGCCCAACCCCTGATATAAAATGAAATAAATAAATAAATAAATAAATAAATAAATAAATAAATATGAAATGTAGGTTGGGCCATCCCACCTTTCAAGCTGGCCCAAACTTCAGTTGGTCCACCTCCATATTTCAAGTTGACCAACCCCAAATTTCGAGTTGACCCATCCCCGAATTTCAGTTCCCCATGCTTCCATAAGCTTTCCCATGCATTTTCTAAGGAGCTCTATGTATCTCTGGGGGTATTTTCCCTTCATTTTATTTGTTTGCTTTAAATTATTACCAATCAATTAAGCTACCGATCATCTACATTTAAACTATCGTAACGTTTAAATGTTTTTGCAAAATGCGCATTTTTGTGCATATACAAGGCATTACACTTTTCGCGTGAAAGGGCTCGGGAGCTCGCCAAAGGATGCCTACTCATTAATTAAAACAAAAGAGCACTGGAGCGTCTCTTGACGCATGTCTGCAGCTCAGTGCATGACGAAAAACCGCCTTAATTGCATGTTTTCCTGACTCCTGTAAAGCGTGTTTTGTCTGTAACGCTTTGCTGTACACGCAGAGAAACAACTTACAAAAGCAGGCTGACTAGCTTTGCGAGCGACACACTAATTAGCTCTTGGAACAAGCCCCATGGCAAGTGAAGATAAGCAAAATAGTAAATTAAAAAAGCGCGATGGTCTCGAGGGACGGGCAGAAGTAGATGAAACAGCTTGGCGAAGGTTCGCATGGCGACAGTTGAAACTGGAATGGCGAAGTTACCGCGTCTGTTGAGCGGGGCGCGTGCCATGAAAACACGCGAGAGCACGAATGCTTTTGTGCTCGCAGATTTGGCTGCGTTGAAACGAGTACCTAGATATGCGCTAAAGCAGGAACTAAGATGTCAGCTTTGGCATCTTGGGCTAGAATATAAACGTTATTTTTTTTTATGTGGCATCTGTTTA
The DNA here is from genome assembly GCF_023375885.2 of Dermacentor andersoni. Classification (NCBI taxonomy): domain Eukaryota; kingdom Metazoa; phylum Arthropoda; class Arachnida; order Ixodida; family Ixodidae; genus Dermacentor; species Dermacentor andersoni. The sequence goes on from NC_092814.1 coordinate 74,198,598, forward strand.
AAATTATCATCTTACTGTGATAATCGGTGAGTGGATTTTTAAAAATATAACAGCTTTCTCGTTCACAGCTCTAAAATATTTTTATGAACTGTAGATTTCCATTGTTAAAGAAAGGCCCAGTGACAACTTAAAGTGTTTTATTTTTGCTGGACATAAATACGCTAAATTTGGCATATGTATCTAATAATAATAATAATAATAATAATAATAATAATAATAATAATAATAATAATAATAATAATAATAATAATAATAATAATAATAATAATAATAATAATAATCCTTCTCGCGAGCGTTCTGATATTGTGTTGCTCTTAAACAAAGAGTATTTTTCAGCGCAAGATTTCAAATTGAGAGACAAAACGAAATTTATTTATTTATTTTACTCTCAAGGTACATTTGTACATTTCAGAGGGGAGGGGCCAATGTAGACACAGAGGCAAATAACATGTACATACTTAATTATAGATACAAAATACAAATGAGAAACAACTTGCAAAGAAAAGGTCAAAGGCAAGCATGTGGAAGTCAATAATGAATAATAAAAAGGTGAAGTGTTGATAAGTAGCTGGTACAATGCATGGAAAAAACATGGCAAACATGACATGCGAAACGGTAAGAGTGGTAAACAAAAACGTGGCTAGCATAACAAAAATAAAATAATGATATACATAAATAAAATGTACTTATAAGATATACTTATAAGGTATACTTATAGAACTATGCTTTTAAATTATACATGGCATAAAATATTAAAAAATTACCATATAAAATAGAAGGCATAACTTAAAAAAAAAAAATATGGCATAGGAGCAGTTACAGGCTACAAAGCTGAGAAAGTACGTTCTGATCCGTATGAAGACGTAAATATTGGGTTGAGGCCAACCAAATGAAATGCGAAAAACGGCGCATTTGCTACACTTCACTTGCCTTTGTTACAGCATACTAGTTTACATTTGTAGTTCACTTTCTTGTTTACTGTTAAATTTAAAATTTATTCGCAAGTTGTTTTTTTCTAGCCCTTCGTGTCCAGTAGAGCAGTTCTAAATCAGCTACACTCTTCTCACGTCACAGTTCAAGGCAGCAACGTCCTGATAACGCTCGAATGCAGAACAAATGCGAAATGCTATCTAAAACTTATCTGAGCGGCAGACTGAGCAATAAGTGACTTACACCACAGACATTAAGAAAAAACCAGCCTAGTCGAGCCTCTTTCCTGTGTGCATCTTTTTTTTTGGCTGGTTTTTTCTTAATACAATGCGTCAACTAGCACAACATGTTTTACTAGTACAGCACGTGTGTTTGGCTTGTTTCACTTTTATCTTGTTGCTTTCCAGAATGGAAAGAGCTACAAGAAATATTTGGCGAGTAGAAAGGAACAGAACGAGAAAGAGAAAGAGAGAGAACGTTGACTTAGAAAAAAAAAAAAAATTAGCGGTGCTTACAGTCCTGACCTTTCACGACCGCGTGAACGATGACGGCGCCCGTTATGGCGCGTTTTCACATAGCGCGGGAAAACGAGCCGCGTAGGTCGACTTCAGGCCATTTTTCGCATGAAGTGCACACAAGCAAAAGACAGACCAACAAAGATAAAAATTTATAAACATATGCCTGACGGCTGTAGCGCACCTTTATGAAAATGCTGAACACAACTATATGCAGTACAACCAAGGGCCGCCATTGCGAAATGAACTCACCATCGTCTGGCGCGGTCTTGCAAGAAACACTAGATGGCTTCTGTGACCATTTTATCTGGGAGGCTATATATTCCGAAATAATCCGCTCGCTATCTCTTAGCTATAGAAGTTTTCACGGGAGAAGCTTGCGATTATGTTAAGGTGCACTGTATGAGGGGAGCGACGGAAAGGATTAGAAAAAAGAAAAGCAAAGCGTATGGTAGGTGATTGCTCCCACCTCACCTATTCCGAGACCGTTTTTGTATTAAGGCACCTAACGCTGCCTTTTTAGACTGTGTGGTACAGCGCGAAACGGGACAGGGGACACAGGAAAAAAACAAGGACAAGCGCTTGTCCTCGTTTTTTTCGCTGTGTTCCCTGTCCCACTTGGTGCTGTACCACACAGTCTAAAATGGAAAACCAGCTAACCCAAACCATCACCCTTCTAACTAACGCTGCCATGTGGAAATTGCCATACAGCACAAACAGATGGAGATATAGATAATGGAACTTTGTCTCTCGCCGTCTACGCCGCTTAGGGGAAGGGAAGTGGGGACGGGAAACAGTAATGAGATAATGCAATGCCAGAATATATTGATAGATTACACAGAGTAAACTAAATGGACGTGCGATGTGCGTACAAGTTCTCCTGCACGCTAGCAGTGCGCAGCATGGAAACGCCTGGCAATCACTGCTGGGGGCCTGAAGTCGATGCCGCTGTCACCAAGCACGCTTGTTGTGTGCAGTGCACTTCGAGCGTTGCTATACGCTCCCTCGCAATCTACCGCTCGTAAAGAGACGGCATCGAGTGTCTGGCATTTTGTGCCGTAATCGGGACAGTCGTAGAGGACGTGCGAGATTGTTGCTGGGATCTTCTACGTAGACAACGCAAGGAACGAAAGATGAACGTACGATGTGCCACCAAGTTAGAAACGGTTCCTATAGTTTGAATATTAACCACCGTCCGGAGAGCAAGAAGTAATATTGCAGCATCCGAATACGTGCATAGATACTAATTATAAGCTCTAATCGTGAATGAAGAAAAGACGTAAACCGAGCCGAAATCGCGATTGAATGCAATTAATGAAGTTGAAATTAATTGTTGAAGTGTACAGTAAAAAGAAAAGAACAAGAAAAGAAACAGTAGAGATTTAAAAAAAAGCGATTACCAAAAATTGTATGTTCAGTGCCAGTCTTTATGGCACCCAAAAGTGATTTGATCGTATATCTGATGTGAGAATGACATTAAAGACAGAGTAATTGCTAGCAAACACGTGAGGTTGGTCGACGCGCTGCTGCCTCGGGCTAGACAAAATGAAGCGTCCGACGCGTTGCTTTCTCACAGAAGGTTGTTGTTTAAACGGGATGAAGAAGCGTGTATGTCTTTCGAATCCCTAGCGATACATCCCGCGACTGAGTGGAGATAATGCGCCGGGGGCGCATACGGCAGGGTGGCAGAGCACACCAGAAATACGTTTCTGTAACGCAGCATCGACGAACAAACGACAAATATCGCTGAGCGGTGTTTCGAGTTGGGCCTGTTGGTTGTTTACCGCCACAGGGGAACAGCGTGTAGGAATACGACGAAGACAAAGTGAGGCACGAAGAAGACAGGCGCTGTGTCTCTTTTATGCCTTTCTGTGTCTTCGTCGCATTCCTGCACTGTTGCCCTGTATCAAGAAATATCGGAAGATAGGCGGACGGCGGACTTGCGTCACATTGGGAGCGACAATAACAATAACATCCACAGGAATAATACGAGGGACGTTCCGAAAGTAAGTTTCGTCATTTATTTTCACGGGGAAACATTATTGCCAAGAAAAGAAAAAAAAAAAAGTACACCATGGCATCATGAACTATACATCTTGCACTACTTTCCCGCATAGTCGCCACCGACATTTAGACATGTGTCGTAGCGTGCAATCAGTTCGAAGAAACCACTCCGGTGAAACTCGGTGCTCTTGCAATGCAAGGACTGAGACATGACCTCTTCACCATACACGATCTGTACGCGTTCATGGATGACGGACACACTAGCTCTACGCGCCCATTCATACCGGATAACAGCACGCACTTCCATTGGCGACCACGTTGTCAGCGCACGTCCGTTCGCCGTCGTGATTTGTACTCGAATAACTTCGGGCAAGCCGGTCTGCTGCTACTCTCTCTTCTTCGGCGCTCTGCGAATGCGTCATTCCACCTCCGCTGACGCTCCTTCCGTCGTTGAACCAGCAACGGCCGTGGATTCTTATGGCGACTGTTTATTTCACCTCGTGTACCATCTTCTCTTTAAAAAATTGACGAAACTTATTTTCGGCACATTCCCTCGTTTTTACTTTTTGTGTGGAGGGCTGAAGAGCGAAGGGCGGAATGCAACCAGGCGCAATGTTAAGCAAAGGTTTCGACGCTGATAGCAGTCATTTAACCATAACTCTGCCTTTTTTTTTACCGAATCGCAGACGGGCGGATATTATCCACTGCGCGCGTTCCAACAGAACAAGCCGATGGGATCGTTTTTTCCTCTACCGGCTCCTGCAGCTAGCGAATCACCAGAAAGCGAGTCTGCAGAAATTGCGCCGGAAATAAATCTGATTTTCAACGAGGAGCGGTGGCTTTGAGATGTCTTGCATTAATAATGCTCCTCGACGGTCTCAGTGTAGCGTGGGAGGTGGAAGACCAAGGAGATTCAGAACACTCCGGCCTTGCGCGAGGATGTCTGGAAATAAAGACATAAGGCGTATGTGGGATATACACTCGCATGTAGAGCCTGGCACGATGGCGCAATAGCCAGAAAGAACGAAATACAAGCCGGGCTGGTTTCACAACGTTGTAAAATTCTAAAACAAAAGCGCTTTTTTGTGAGCATTTTGAGTAGTGCCTTTTTTTTGTAATCGCCTTGAATACGCCAGCCTAATTAACAAGGAATAAAGTAAAACGAGCAAATATTCGCCCAGTGATGCTTAGAAAGTCAAAAGCAGCCTCAGCAAGGAAAATACGCGATTGTGTTGCTCTCATAATTACGCTTTTTTTTTTTCGTAAAATAATTTGCCCCAGAAACGCAAGTCTCGAAGCCCCCGCTAATCTTCGCATTAAATCAAACACACTCCGTGTCTTGCACGAAAACGCGTGCACTAGCACGCATGACATGGAGGAACAGGGAAGTAATTAAGGAGTACATCACTTCCATGCAGTGGCACACGCGACGCTACCCTGCCTTTGTTCACATTATGATACTTTTATATTGACATTTGCGCAAGGCGTAAGTCAGCTTCTGTTTAAGCACTCGACCGGTGTGATCCGCGGTGGTACATGGACGAGCACATGTCGGGTCGTTTTTAAGGAATCCTCCTACAGGGCAACCCAATTATTGAGTCGCCTCGTCGGCGACACGGCGGTGGTGCCTCGGCCAGCCTTGGATCGTTCAGAGGTTTAGCGGAGGGGAAACGGCGCTAGTTCCTATTTTGTGAAGCAGAGAAATGCAGATTTGGAACCGCCGGTATTGCCTGACACCAATGTCTCATTATACCAAAGATGTCTCGGTGTCTGCGCTCATCATCGACATTCGATGTGCATGTAAATTAACTCGAGCAGCGAAAAGCCCGGGCTTGATTGCGGTTTGCGCGGGCGCCCAGCGGGTGGAACCAGCTGGCCTTTCGTCGATGAGCTTCTTCGAGGGAATCATGCGGCCCCCTTGCTCGCGAGCATTTCGTCTGCCGTACATTCTGCTGCACGTCTGTTGCGCCAATCACATCGTCTAAGTATAACGGCTTAAGATGTCGAGTGGTCTCGCAGTTAAAGAAAAAAAAAAGAAAGAAAGACAAGCTTATACCAACAACTGCTTCTGACTGTAACTTATGTTTTTTTTTTTTTGCTTGGACGAAAAAGGGCTGCAGATTATGTGTAAGAAGACAATTACTAAATGCGAGAACGGCATACATTGCGGGAGGATCTTTGAGCGGTGAAGAAACGTCAATCTCTTTAGGCCGAAAGAAAAATAAATAAAGAGGGAAGACAGTTGTAAAGAACCCGAAGAAAGAAATTAATCCAGTAGCAGTTGGTTGTACGGACACGTTACATAAGGTCCAGAAAGAAGGTGTAAATTTCGACGCTGATGAGTCTGCTTTGTACAAGATATACCAGGTGTTCAAGATTCAGCTTTACGGTTTTCTTAAAATTAGGCACTGGGAGGCAAGCGAAGACCACCTGTGCAAATAAGTTATGTGGCCAGGGGGACACAAAGTGAGATGATAATTATTGCTGTCAGCTGCTGAATTAACTAAGATTGAATAATTAACTTTGTGTTGACTGCACTAAGTGGGTACGCTTGTATTCAAAAGTTACAAGCAGTCGTGTTTCTACAGAATATCAGTTGGAAGAAGCATGTCTGTGCTCCGAGATATCCGACTACAAATTTTGATTGTCGTTCGCATGATTACGCATGCGAGAGAGATAGGATCGGCGCAAAGCTCCTCCCTGATGTGACGCGGCTGTTACGTGCGGCGTTTAGTCTGACATTAGGCCGGAGGCATAGGCAAAGATGATAACTATCCCCCTTCTCCTCTCGGCTGGCGAAAAAAAATAATAAGAAAAGCACGGACACACTAGAAGAATTCTTCTAACTGATACTGTGTGGAAGCACGACTGCCTCAAACTTTTGAATACAAACATACACACATACTGCAGTCAACAAAAAGTTAATTATTTAATTTTACTTAATTGGGCTGCGCACAGCAATAATTATCATCTCACTCTGTGCCCCCCTGGCCTTTTAACTTATTTACACAGGTGGTCTTCGCGTGTCTCCCAGTACCTAAATCTAAGAAAACCACAAAGCTCAAGTTTGATCACCCTGTGTAACCATAGTACAGCGTGCGGTTGCAGCAGCGTGCGGGTACCGAGTTTCTCTTTTAATTTTTTATTTTCTTATTGTGCCCTCTGGGAAATGCTTCGAGTTGAAACAAGAAGTGTAGATTCGACGCCGTGGTCATGCGGTCTGCATGATGTGCGTCAGCACGTCAGCATGATGTGCGTTAGCACAAACCCAATTCAAGCGTTTATCGTAGCATGTAAAAATGAGACAGCAGTTGGTGAGATAAGCGCTGCGCGAATTCTCGCTAAGTTTGTTGCCACAGATGGCTCTTTAGAAAAACACATACGCAGTAGTTGTGACCTACTTTTGATCCGTGTTGACCATTTAGGCCTGAATTGTTCGAAAAATATTTGAAGTACTCATAGCCAAGAAGAAGTAATAGTGTGATGCGGTCGTTGCGCAATAAAATGTGTTCGGCACGTCACCAAAAACATATTTCTTTACACTGAATCAGTGTGGATAGTATTTTTAAATGTGCACACAATTAATTGGACTTAGTTTGAATTGGTGTGCATCTCGAATCCAACCTGTCATGGCCAACACATATCACCGCCGTCTGTGCAAAAGCGCCTCGGTCGCTTGATAATGTCCTTGGGCAACTCGCTCACTGACATCCGCCGACTGGCATATCTCACGTTTGGTCACATGCCGCTTTAATTTGCATCATCAGTCTGGTGCGCGCATAAAAAGTATCTAATCAATAAATGACAGCCTGTTCAAGACAGGACCGCCAGGTATACAGGGTGTTTCGGCGAATACTTTCAAAAAATTAAAAAAAAAATGCCTGTGGCAGATAGCACAGTTCTAGTCCATGAGCTAGTCTACTCAAAGACGCGGACATTATTGGCACAGAAAATGGAAATGCATAATTGACTGAATAACAAAAACTCACAAGTTAAGTTTCCAACTAATTACCTTATGACACATATTGCAATTTACAAATTCTAGTGGGTGAGACTGCAAGGCATTTCCACCTGAAAATAATTGTGTGGGTGACACTATTTACGAGATATGCGCTGTCAAACATACGGTAAAAATGCACTCTCGTTCCACTTACTTTCATAACAAAACGTCGCTTTATGCATTGAAACACAAAAGTAACTGGAGAGCCAATGCATTTCTCCGCCAAGTTCGGGAATTAATATCTCGAAACTGATGTCATCCTGAGAATTCGTTCCAAGTGGATCCCCCTACCGAAGTCCTCGGCTAGAATTCGTAAGTTGCAATATGTATCATAGCGTAATTAGTTTAAACTTAATTGGTGAAATTTTGTTACTTGTCGATTATGCATTTCATTTTTTGTGCCAGTAATGTCCGCCTCTTCAAGTAGATGAGCTCATGGACTAGAATTCTGCAATCTGCCACAGGCAATTTTTAACAGTTTTGGAAAATGTTCTCTGAAACATCCGGTATTTGAAGTAAAGACAATCGAAGGCCTAACGTTACTAATATAAAACCTAACATATCTCTTCAGTTCCTCGAAGCTCGCCGTAATTCCGCTACCATCTTATGCGTCTTACATAAGTACGTCTATGGCCCATCACCTACCTTCTTTCCTCTCAAACTACCACGGCGCACTTCACGAACTCTACATAATTACTTGAGCTTTCAACCGTTATATTTGAAAAAAAAAGCGCGTCTTTAACTTACCTATTTTGCCTCGTCTAATTTAACTTCAGAATGGCCTTCCTGATGAAATTGTGTTCATAAGAGATCGCCATGTTTTTATGCCCGCTTATATCCACATTATATATATATATATATATATATATATATATATATATATATATATATGCATCTTGGGGATGCGCTTTCTTTCTTGTTTATGTGAGCTTGTTTCTTTTTATGTATGTGATACATTGTCTCATATTGTATTGAAGCGCTGTCGAAATTATATTACAGCCCTAGTGTACTTTGCTTCATTAGTTGAATAACTGTAATTTCGTAATTTCGTAAGCGCTTGCTCTTTTTATCATATTATGCTCGCCCCCTTACTGCTGCATATACGCTCTGTATACAGGGCTGTAAAGTATAATGAATAAATAAAATAATAATAATAATAATAAAGAACTCTAACTTGGGTGCTTTTTGGTAGCGGTTCCCGCCCACTGTGCGCTAGAAGGAAGGTTCAAGCTCAAGTCGGAATACGACAGCCAACTGCCTCTTGTGCAGATGACTATTTTGCCTTTATGCAGTTTTATATATTTTTTCCGGCTTTGAAAGATGCTACTCCTCTTTTTCGAGTTAAAATTTGAGTCGGCGGAGCACCGCATTGACCTGTTTATGTCTTCGGTATCCACTCAAAGGAATTGCCCTCGGAGTCCAGCCGACACTGATAATACCGAGCCGTATTCAGGCTCGAACGACGTCACTTCGAACAAAGAAGAATACGAGACTTTTGCGTGCCTCAAAACGAAGAGAAGGAGCGTTTGCAGGGGTTCTGTGCTCAATATGTCGACTGTCATTCCTACAACGACATCTCTGGGGCACATATCATCTTCGTTCCCGGTACGTATAGACGTCACGGAAAGGGAGATCTTCTGTGCCCGAAAATACTATGTACGTACGTACAACGTCAACTGCCTTACTTTACTAACCATTTCTGTTTCTCTCTTGGTTCTCGATCGTGGTGAGCTAAGAGATGCAAAAATTTATACCCAAAAGAACGTCCCTGTTAACGATATTTCTAAACAAAGCACCTCGAATCCTTTGACGAAGATTACGCAGTTGGATAGCATCAAAGTACGTTACCGCATTCCACAGAACGAGGAAACCTTGCACTGTAGGTGCTGTTTGCAGCACAACTACTTACATATAATCTCGGTACCTTTTTGTTCCGTCAAATGAATTACACATGATGTCGCAACTTGATACCACAATCTTCTCTAATAAATACCTGTATTACCACGTTTGCAATAAATAGGAAATTCATTTTACCCAAAATACATACTAATTATGGCAAGCAGAGCATCTATTTTTCATTTGTCGCATTCTGGAACACACTACCATCAGGTATAAAAACACTTCGAAGTCACGAATTCAAGAAACAGATAAAATAATATATTCTGTCGGGCATACTGATGCCTCGTTCATAATCGCAACCATTCCTTCAGTGTGCTTTAATTTCATTTTCATTGTCATACCATTAGGTTTCTGTTTGATGTCCTTGCCATGCGCATATATTCGAGTTCGCAAATTATCCTTTGTATGTCATGTCAATTACGCTGTTAATTTATTAGTGTTCAACCAGATTATGCTACAGTGCTTTCTATATGCCTCTTATTTATGCTCATTCATTCTTCAGTTATGCTATTCATAATAAAACCTGTAATTATTCCGTACGTGTTAACGATTTTTTGAAACTGCTGTAATATTTGTTTTATTACCTTTAGTTAATAAAGGAGGTTGTTGCGGATAGGGTGACGTTCAGAGCATGGGAATCCGCCAAGCCCATCGACTGTTACGTCATGTTGTAAAAAATGAAGGAAAAAGGTTTATTGACTTGTTTACACGGCTCCAGTACAGAAGCCCACTCCATCTAGAAGCAAGTTAAACGTCCAAGTTCACATCAGGACCATCTGTCCTCCGCTGCTCGAAAAGTCCCCGCTTTTAATGCCGTCGTCTTCCCTAGGCGAGTCAACTAGGGAATCTGAAGACTGTCCAGCAGCAAATTATAATCGTTGACTGCGTTGCGATGCCACGCCCATTCTCGCAATAACCCGCAGTAACTCCGCCTCCGAAGAGACTGGATTAGAATCTGTGGCAAGAAAGCAACCGGGGCCTCTCAGGTCTTCGACGTTGTTCCCCTTCTTTTCTTCCTTCGCTCAGGCTGCCAGGTAAAGGGTGGGGTGAGGGCCTTTTGTGGGACCCATCAAGTGTTCGTGTCCACGATGCGTTGACCTCTGGATAGGCGCTGATGGATGAGTGGTGGTGTGACTCGTGGTAAACGTCTAATTAACTGTGACTCCCAAATCGTCGTTGTTGTTCCCCTCCTTTTCATCTTTCGCTCAGGCTGCCAGGTAACGGGCGGGGTGAGGGCCTTTTGTGGATCCCGTCAAGAGTTGGTGTCCACGCTGCGTTGACGTCTGGATAGGCGCTGATGGATTGGTGCTATTTTGATTCTTGGCAAACGTCCAATTAACGCTTTGTGACGTTGAGACGTAACAAGGTGCCATTGCAGTCTTTGACTTCGGGACAGCCTTCTGTATGTTAACATCCTGTAATCTTTCTAATTATCACAATAAAACCGATTCTGATTCTGAGTTCTGATTCTGACGCTTCCCCGTGTGATAACGACCTGCCCATCTAGCTCAAGACAGTGTCAGATGTCATTTACGAATCGCAAGTTCGCCGCATTTACAATTTGAGATGTGTTAAACTCGCCAACAAATACTTCTGCCTGGCCACGCTCGTCAAGGTCGCCCACTTCCGGTATGCTGTACGAGCTTGCGTCACCAAACTTCCTTTATCGCAGAAGTGTGAGAAAAGTTCACACGTCAGTGCTGTGGCCGAAACTGAACAGTATGCCTATAATGCCCCGAGTCGCACAGCACCGGCGCTTGCAGTTCACTGGACTGTAAGTTCGGGAACTACCAGCGTATACGTTGGCGCATGACTACCCGATCACAACGTACGTTGTTTTTGACGCTTTAAAGGTATACATATTGCCGCGACAAACTTGGTAACATTCAAGTTACGCGCCCTTTGTATTGGACACTGTGCGCGCCGTACCGTGGTGTTGTTCAGCAACAACAGGCAGCGATCTTCATGGCACGGGCAGCCGGTTGGACCCGGCTCGCGTGCGCCACGCGCACGAGGTGTCACGCGGGAAGAAAGAGGAAGACGGTTCGAGTGAGTGAGTGAGTGAAGAAACTTTTATTTGGTCCAGCAAAGCGCAATAAAACGCGCACCCGGCTAATCCCACGACGGGACTGACAGATCTAGTTCGACAGATCGGTTCGAGGCCAGTTTTGAGAACGCGACTGCCAGGGATTTCTTCACGACCGCAGTGACTTTTACTTGTGGGCGCAAGTTCGCCCTTAATAAATATCGTTGTTTTATTAACATCGTTACATTTCTGGTGGAGGTGCGGGGTATGAGTCGAAGCCCCACGAACGGAAGTCATCGTAGTCCCGACAACCAGCGAGTCCATCCCGTGGAACTGACACCGGTACACCAGCGGACCAGCCGCCGTCTTCGAGGTGACTCGCCCGAATTCAGCCCTCTTCTCTTCATGCCAAGAGAAACGCAGACAACGGACGCCGCCAATGCTAGCCAGGTAACACCGGCACAGCTAGTCGTAAGCCAACCTCGCAAGCCGCTAACATTCCATGGTGACTCGTTCGAAGACGTGGAAGACTGGTTGGAACTGTTCGAGAGAGTGGCGAGCTTTAATGAATGGTATGAGAGACAGAAGCTCCGTAAAGTATATTTCACTTTGGAGGACTTCGCAAAAACGTGGTATGAAAACCAAGAACCCTCTTTGTCCTCTTGGGAGGAATTTCGACAACTGCTAGCAACGTACGCCAGCACGGATCGTAAAGAAAAGGCGGAAATTGCACTTCAAGCCAGGAACCAGCTCACAAATGAGAACGTGGCGATGTACATCGAGGACATGTCCCGCCTGTTCAAGCGTGCTGATCCAACCATGAGTGAAGAAGCTGCGTCATCTCATGCGTGGAGGAAAGCAGGAACTCTTCGCAGTTCTCCTCCGCAACCCGCCGCGCACGGTCGCCGAGTTCACATACGAAGCAACGACCATCGAAAAGACGCTGGAACAGCGGGCTCGGCAATGCAACCATGAGGCAAGCTGTGCACCAGCCCATGTCTTGCCTGGAGGCGTGCCAAACGGCCTTGAAGCCCTGCGGGAGCTCGTCCGATCAGTGATCAGGGAAGAGCTCAACAAGTGGCAGACACCTCAGGCTCCAACTGCAATCTCTATCGTCGACGTTGTCCGGGACGAACTGAGGAACGTCATACGGGATCCAGAGCGTGAGCCACAGCCGATGCGGCGCACCCCAACGTACGCCGATGTACTCAGGTAACCCGCGGTACACAGTAGTGGCGCAGTTGCGACTACCGTTCCCTACCCGCTGACAGTACGCAGTGCACCTCGTCTGCTGGAACCACCGGCTGCCTATCCGCCTTCAGCGCTGTTGGAATCGCACCGCTGGCCCGAGTTGTTGGGGTCTCGGTGCTGACGCCCGTTATTGCCAATGGGTCGCAAGCCCCAAGGGTAGCGTTGGCCTGGCGGCCTGGGGCACTGGAAGCATCCGAAGGTCCCGGCAAAGCAAGAGAAGACTGGTAACAAAACAACTTGTTTATTCTAACATAGCAAAAGAGCGGCCGGTCAGGTCGACCGAAGTGGAGAGACGGGAGAGCACGTAACTCAACAGTACAAATCGGAGCCTCTCCTCTGGCGTCCGGGGCAGCTGCTCTTATACCCTCGGCGTCGCGGTCCAAAAGGGAAGGAGGGAAGGTCACGGGATGAAGGTCACGGGACGGCGCAGCAGGGGCCCACGACGGCGCGAGCGGTTGAGCCGAGAGACCTCCAGGCCCCTCATTCGGGGAACTCCGCTCCCCGGCTGCCGCGCTTTCACAAGCGAGGGCACACACACACACACGCACACACGAAGACACGTGGCACTGAAACACGCCTGGACACGCTTGGCGGGTAGGCGTTGCGGCGTCGTTGAGCGGGCCAAAATGTCCGCCGCTTTGAACAAAGCCCCGGCGTCCGTTGCATCCGCGCCGGCATTACCGCGCGTTGTAGGCGAAACGTAACAGACCGCCCCGCCGGGGGAAGGAGATCCCGAAGGTCAGGGGACTGCATCCGCTGTCCGGAGGGATGTCGCTCGATGATGCTCATAACCGAAGTTGGGCGTCCTTGGGCGTTTCTTGAGCGCAGCGCACAGAGAAGGCCTCGTTCTCACGTTCAGGTGCACACAGGACACTGCAAAGTGACTTCGGGAGAGTTGACATTTTTGTTCTCGTTTCCGGCAAGCGTTAGAACCACGCCAAAAGTCAACCGCTCAGTCAGCAAGCACGGCACAACCCTCACTAAGCCCTGCCAGGCTCTTTCCCCTTTTATACTGCTGCCTAGTTCCTTACAGTAGTTTAGCAGCACTCAGAACGCGTCCACAAATCGGAAAAATTGCACTAAAAAGCACATCATCACTTTGAAACACTACACAAAAGCAATAAGTTAAAAAAAAATCCTGTCTCAGGAAGAAAAACATCAGTAACAAGCAATTTTGAGGCTGATTCCCACGTTAGGGGCTTCGACTTAAGCCATCGGCGTTACCGTTGAGACTCCCCTTTTTGTAACGCACCTCAAAGGAATATTGTTGCAAAGCGAGGCTCCAGCGCAGGAGGCGGCCATTTTTGGGAGAGATGGTCTGCAGCCATTGGAGAGGGCAGTGATCCGTTTCAATGATAAACCTCGAGCCGGCTAGGTAACATGACAATTTCTGAACGGCCCACACGATACACGCACACTCTTTCTCGGTGGCGCTATACGCCTGCTCACGACTCGTCAGCTTACGACTAGCATACAGGACGGGGTGTTCTACTTCTCCATTTTCCCGTTGGCACAGTACAACGCCCATGCCTCGCTCACTAGCATCACACTGAACAACGAACCCTTTTGAGTAGTCGGGCGATCGTAGCACAGGCTGGCTTGTTAGGGCGCTCTTTAGGGCGCTAAAAGCTCTTTCCTTTGTCTCGTCCCAGACGACTGTTTGCGGCTCTGTCTTTCTTAGAGCATCCGTCAAGGGAGCCGCGATATCAGAGTACCTGGGGATGTACCTCTGATAGTAGCCGGCGACACCTAAGAACGACCGAATATCGGTCTTCGTGCGCGGTTGCGGGAAGTCTCGCACAGCGGCCACCTTTATTTCAGAGGGGCGGCGTCGACCCCGACCAATCACGTGTCCGAGGTAGACAACCTCGGCCTGTGCTAACTGGCACTTGGGAGCCTTGACTGTCAAGCCCGCATCGCGCAGGCGGGTTAGCACTGCCCGCAAGTGCGCCATATGTTCCGGCCAGGATGCGGAGAATATCGCTACGTCGTCTGGATACGGTAAAGCGAATTCTTGCTGTCCCCGCAACACTTTATCCATGAGGCTTGAAAAGCAGTATGGCGCGTTCTTCAAACCAAAACTCAAAACTTTAGGACGGAATGTCCCCATTGGTGAAATGAACGCCGCATACCTACTAGCCTCTTCTGTAAGTGGAACCTGCCAATAACCCCTGACAAGATCTAGGGTGGAAATAAACTGAGCGCTACTCACTCTCTCAAGGCGCTCCTCGATGTTAGGGATCGGATAAATTTGATCCTTAGTGATGGAATTAAGCCTGCGGTAGTCGACGCAAGGACGAGGTTCCTTGCCCGGTACCTCAACTAAAATCAAAGGGGAGGTATAATCACTCTCACCCGCTTCAATAACACCGAGCTGTAGCATTTTCTTTACCTCAGCCTCCATAATATCGCTCTGGCGGGGTGACACCCGGTACGCCTTGGATCGTACTGGCTCTGGGGAGGTAAGTTCTATGTCATGAGTAAGGACAGAAGTCCTACCAGGCCTCTCAGAGAACAGACCTTGAAACTCTTGTAAGAGCTGGTGTAGTTCGGTTTTCTGCTCAGGCGACAGCGATGCTTTACTTATTAAGTCACTAATGACTTGATCGGTGTCTTTCCTGTTCGTCACTGAGCCTAGTCCCGGAAGCTCGACCGGAAGCTCTTCTAAATTTCCCGCATCGGGAATTTCCTCTCCAGTATCTGGTGCCTTTAACGCTACAGGCTCAATTTTATCCCGTTCGGGCGTGCTCTGACTACCAGCTTGCTGCGCCTCTGACCCTTTCTCATCGTTCAACAACGTCGGTCCCGCATCTACCGCCTTTGCAGCGAGCTCCCGAACCTTCGATCTGGTTAAGGCCTGAACGCTAGCCTCACCAAACAAAAGCCCCTTCTCGCGCAGGAGGTGATCGGACCTGTTCGAAAATAGGTACGGGTACTGTGGGGGCAGCATAGATGACACTGCGGCCTCCGTCTCAAGTGCTCCGAAAGGTCCTTCAATAAGCACTTTTGCTACCGGCAGACACACGCTATGAGCTTCCACTGCTTGCTTGATCCATGCGCACTCGCCCGTGAACATATCGGGTTCTACGTAAGAGGGGTGAACTACATCCATCGTAGCTGCGGAATCGCGAAGCACTCGGCACTCTTTCCCGTTCACGAGGAGGTCTCGCATGTAAGGCTCGAGAAGCTTCATGTTCTCGTCAGTGCTGCATATAGACAAAAACACGACTTGTGTTTTTGTTTCTGGACACTGCGCCGAAAAGTGACCCGGCTTCTGGCACGTATAACACAGGCGCGCTTGCCTCGCCTCGAACCGCTTTCTGCGTTCGGCTTCGGCTGCCGCCGTCTCCTTACGTTCGGTCGGACTGCTTTCACTCGCATCCGAACTACGTGTGTCCCCCTTTGCTCTCATGGGCGTGAACTTTGGCCTCTCAAACTTGGAGCCAAATTCACCCTTTTGACCGTCCTTAGCTCCACGAGCCCGACGCGTCACAAACTCCTCGGCTAACTCAGCGGCTCTAGCCACCGTACTAACGTCTGGCCTATCCAAGACCCAGTACCGCACGTTCTCAGGTAACCGACTATAAAACTGTTCTAGCCCGAAACACTGCAGAACTTTCTCGTGGTCACCAAACGCTTTCTCTTCTTTGAGCCACTCCTGCATGTTTGACATAAGCCTGTACGCAAACTCTGTATATGACTCACTTTTGCCTTTCTCATTTTCCCGAAACTTCCGACGGAACGCCTCCGCTGACAGCCGGTACTTTTTTAGCAGACTCGATTTCACTTTGTCGAAATCCTCTGCCTCCTCTCTCTCCAAGCGAGCGACTACGTCGGCCGCCTCGCCGGGTAGCAAAGTGAGCAAGCGCTGTGGCCACGTTTCCCGAGAGAACCCCTGCTTCTCGCACGTTCGCTCAAAGTTAACCAGGAACAAACCAATGTCCTCTCCAAGCTTAAACGGCCGCATCAGGTCAGTCATTTTGAACAATACTCGTTCTCCTGCACCGTGTGCCTGACTTCCATTACGAGCGCGTTCCATCTCTAACTCGAGACGCTTCATTTCCAACGCGTGTTGACGGTCGCGCTCTTCTTTTTCTTTCTCTTTTTGTTCTTTAAGTTCACGCTCATCTTTCTCTTTCTGTTCTTTACGTTCGCGCTCATCTTTCTCTTTCTGTTCTTTAAGTTCGCGCTCCTGTTTCTCTTTTTGTTCTTTACGTTCGCGCTCCTGTTTCTCTTTTTGCTCCTCCCTCTCCTCAATGGTCTCAAGGCATTCCGACAGCTCGTCATCCTCTGCTTCTAACTCAAGAATAGCCCTTAGCAGTTCTGGTTTTCTGAGTTTGTCTGAGACATCCAGACCCAACTCTCTCGCAAGCTCCAACAATTTCGGTTTGCGCAACGACTTCAAATCCATGGCTGCTCTGAATGCTGCTTTCTCTACTGCCTACTATTGTCTTGCCGCAAACTAACCCGGTAGCAACGACAACCACAATTACCAGCTCTGTTTCTAACACTAACAAAAGCCTGGCAAAACTCAGAAGAAGAAAGTCCCGCACTCACCAAACCTCGCAGCCAAGACTTCAGCGCAGTCGTTCCGCTGCAGGCAACCAGTCATCACACAGGGCTCGTTGCGCTGCTCCCGGATGGTCGTTGTGCTGCTCAGCATACAGTCAACCGCATCTCTTCGCTGCTGGCCTCCGTTGTCGCGATCCCACCGCTGCCACCAGATGTTGGAATCGCACCGCTGGCCCGAGTTGTTGGGGTCTCGGTGCTGACGCCCGTTATTGCCAATGGGTCGCAAGCCCCAAGGGTAGCGTTGGCCTGGCGGCCTGGGGCACTGGAAGCATCCGAAGGTCCCGGCAAAGCAAGAGAAGACTGGTAACAAAACAACTTGTTTATTCTAACATAGCAAAAGAGCGGCCGGTCAGGTCGACCGAAGTGGAGAGACGGGAGAGCACGTAACTCAACAGTACAAATCGGAGCCTCTCCTCTGGCGTCCGGGGCAGCTGCTCTTATACCCTCGGCGTCGCGGTCCAAAAGGGAAGGAGGGAAGGTCACGGGATGAAGGTCACGGGACGGCGCAGCAGGGGCCCACGACGGCGCGAGCGGTTGAGCCGAGAGACCTCCAGGCCCCTCATTCGGGGAACTCCGCTCCCCGGCTGCCGCGCTTTCACAAGCGAGGGCACACACACACACACGCACACACGAAGACACGTGGCACTGAAACACGCCTGGACACGCTTGGCGGGTAGGCGTTGCGGCGTCGTTGAGCGGGCCAAAATGTCCGCCGCTTTGAACAAAGCCCCGGCGTCCGTTGCATCCGCGCCGGCATTACCGCGCGTTGTAGGCGAAACGTAACAGCGCGTAGTGCACCTCGTTTTGTGGAACAAAGGCCCCGAAAAAGGGACGTCTGGCGTGACCCCGAGCGCAGGCCTCTGTGTTTTCACTGCGGAGAAGCGGGTCACCTGTATAGGTTCTGCCCGTACCGTCAAGCTGGATTAAGGGGTTTTCCCTTAAGTGCACCATGCCCCCGAAATGGTGAACGGCCAGCAGAGATCGAAGAATATTTGTCCACGCGCCAAAGCCCCACTACTGCTCGCCAACATCCACCACGGTCACCGTCGCCCATGCGCTACCGATCGCCTAGCCCACGCGTGTCTTCAAGATTGCCTAGGCGTCGTTCACCAAGCCCACACCAGGAAAACTGAAGCAAGCGACCTGTGGAGGTGAGACCGCTGATAACCAGAGTTACGAAGATCCTCCAACGCTGTTTCAGTGCGATGACGAGATAATTCCAGTAAACAGGTGCAGGAACGAAACGATTACATCATATTTGCGATTGACAATAGATGGATGCGAGCTTAATGCCTTAGTCGACACCGGCGCTGATTATTTGGTAATAAGCTTCAAGATGGCGAAGCACCTGAAAAAAGTTGTGACGCAGTGGACTGCACCATTATTACTGCACTGCATTATTACGCCCCTTGGCCGATGCACCGCAAGACTTACGATGAAAGGCTTCACTTACGTTTCTGACTTTATTGCACTGCCACAATGTTCACAGGAAATTATATTGGGAATGGATTTTCTACAAGCTAACGGCGCCATAATTAACCTGCGTAGGTCCAGTGTGTCTTTCTCGACAAAACAAGCTGTACCTGTGGAAGCATCGGAGGAGCGATGTCTTGCTGCACTGCGCGTCGTTGATGATGATGTAACTGTGCCGCCACGCTGCAGTATAATGGTTCTTGTGGAGAATGAAACATTTTACGACCGCGAAGGCAGCGGATGGAAACATAGAGCTCCTTTTCAACAAAAGTATTTGCGTGGCTTGGGGTCTTGTTCACTTAAGCGATGGCTGTGCAAATGTCGCACTTACGAATTTCGGAAATGAATACCAACACATCGCAAAAGGAACAGCTATTGCCTATTTCCACGAGTTCTGTGTAGCGACCGAATTATGCAGCCTAACGACATCGTCAACTGCCCTGCCAGGAACCTGCAGTGTCGACAGGTCGATTACCGTCAACCCGAGACTCCCGGAAGGCCAAAAGAAACAGATATATGCCCTGATCAAGGATTTTTCCGACTACTTCTCCACTTCCTCGAAGGTACGGCGCATGTCTGTTGCAAAGCAAAGAATCATAACAGAGGACGCCACAAGACCGGTATGCCAGCACCCGTATCGAGTTTCACCAAAAGAAAGGGAGATCATCAAGAAGCAAGTCGAGGAGATGCTTTCAGATGACGTTATTCAGCCTTCCAGCAGTCCATGGGCGTCTCCCGTAGTGTTCGTTAAGAAAAAAAAAAAAAACACACTTCGATTCTGCGTGAACCACAGTAAATTGAACAGCGTAACTAAGCGGGATGTATACCCACTTTCGCGTATCGACGATACGTTAGATCGGCTCCGATGTGCAAAGTTTTTCTCCTCCCTGGATCTCAAGAGTGGATATTGGCAAGTAGAGGTAGATGAGCGGGACCATAAAAAGACAGCATTCGTAACCCCTGATGGCCTCTACAAATTTAAAGCGCTTCCATTCGGCCTCTGTTCCGTGCCCGCAACGTTCCAGCGAATGATGAACTCTGTGCTCGCAGGATTGAAATGGCAGTCGCGCTTAGTGTATTTGGATGATGTGGTCGTATTTTCCACCACATTTGACCAACATCTAGAGCGCCTGCGACTAGTATTAGAAGCTATTCGCGCAGCAGACTTGACCATTAAACCAGAAAAATGTCGATTCGGCTTCGATGAACTTCGATTTCTCGGACACGTCATCAGTGCTGACGGCGTTCGGTCAGATCCCGAAAAGACAGCAGCTGTTGCGAGGTTCCCGACACCCACACACAAAAAGTCTGTGCGCCGTTTCTTGGGTTTATGCGCATACTACAGAAGATTTGTGGAAAACTTTTCAAAGATTGCTGAGCCCCTTGCAATACTAACAAGAGAAGATGAACCTTTCATGTGGAAAAGGGAACAACAAGACGCCTTTGATGAGTTAAGGAAACGCCGGCAAGCTTCTCTAATCCTTGCCCCTTTTGATGACACAGCCGACACTGAAGTTCATACCGATGCGAGTAACGTCGGCCTCGGTGCCATACTAGTGCAGTGGCATAACGGCCAGGAGAAAGTAATAGCTTACGCCAGCCGTAAGCTCTCGAAAGCAGAGGCAAACTACTCAGCAACCGAGAAAGAGTGTCTCGCAGTCATTTGGGCCATATCTCTATGGTAGACCATTCAGAGCAGTCAGTGATCACCATTCGCTTTGCTGGCTGGCGAATCTCAAGGATACATCCGGACGACTAGCAAGATGGAGCCTTAGGCTTCAAGAGTATGACATTACTGTCGTATACCGTTCCAGGAGGAAACACAGCGATGCCGACTGCTTGCCACGCGCACCCGTCGAGACAACTGTGTCAGAAGAGGAGGATTTCCCGTTCCTTGGCATTGTTGACGCGTCACAAATTACTCAACAACAACGCGATGACCCGGAATTGCTTCCACTAAATACAGCGCCTGGAGGGACTCGACGTTCAACTCCCGTGTATTTTCTCTCGAGGGCTATCCTCGTTCTGTCTGCGAGGAAGTGTCCTCTACAAGAGAAACTTCGAGAACAGCGAGACAAAGTTTTTGTTTACTTGTCGTACCCATATCTATGTGAGAAGAAATTTTGCATGCATGTCACGATGAACCGACATCTGGACACATGGGCGTGAGCCGTACATTCGCCAGGATTCGTCTGAAATACTACTGGCCCAAGTTATTAGCATTAGTGCAGCACTATGTCAAGACTTGTCGCGAGTGTCAAAGGCGCAAGACTCCATCCGTAAAACCGGCAGGCCTCCTCAAGCCAATAGAGCCACCAAAAGCCCCATTCCAACCAGTCGGTATGGACCTCCTTGGACCCTTCCCAACATCATATTTAGGCAAAAAGCGGATAGTGGTGGTCACGGACTATCTGACCCGTTACGCAGAAACTGATTCCCTGTACAGTGCAACGGCTGTCGAAGTTGCAAAATTCTTTGTCCACAATATCGTGCTCAGGCATGGTGCTCCCACAGTTGTTATTACCGATCGTGGAACGGCCTTTAATGCGGACCTAATGAAATGGTTGTTGCAAATGACGCATACTGATCATAGGCGAACTACGGCGTACCACCCTCAGACTAACTGTTTAACTGAACGCCTCAACAGAACACTGACTGACATGCTTTCGATGTATGTCGACGTTGAACATAGGCTGTGGGATGAAATTTTGCCGTACATCACCTTCGCATATAATACGGCCGTTCAAGAAACAGCACGAGTCGCCCAGTTTGAACGTGTATTCGGCCGAGCAGTAACCACAACTTTGAATGCTATGTTGCCCTTAGATGAAGAAAACAATAACTCATCTGACCTAGATGATTTCTTGCAAAGAGCCGAGGAGGCACGACAGATGGCAAGGTACCGAATACGCCGCCAACAACGCATCGACTCCTGCCGGTACAACCAGCGCCGTTACCAGCTCATTACCAGCCCGTGACAAGGTGTGGGCATGGACCCCAGTGCGACGCCGTGGACTGTCTGAAAAGCTTCTGTGCCGATACTTCGGCCCTTACGAAATACTTCGTCGTATAAGCGACGTCACTTACGAAGTGAAATCCGCTGCACACGAGAGCCCAAGAAGGCGCAACTGCACGCAAGTTGTGCATGTTGTCCGCATGAAACCCTACCAGGAGAGGTTATGAAAAAAAAAAAAAAAAGAGAGCACACAGGAACCCCTACTTCCTCTCACGCATCGGGACGATGCGGTAAGGAGGGGGATAATGCCGCGACAAACTTGGTGACATTGAAGTTGCGCGCCCTTTGTATTGGACGCTGTGCGCGCCGTACCGTGGTGTTCAGCAACAACAGGCAGCGATCTACATGGCACGGGCAGCCGGTTGGACGCGGCTCGCATGCGCTACGCGCACGAGGTGTCACGCGAGAAGAAAGAGGAGGACGGTTCGAGGCCAGTTTTGAGAACGCGACTGCCAGGGATTTCTTCACGACCGCAGTGACTTTTACTTGTGGGCACAAGTTCGCCCTTAATAAATATCGTTGTTTTATTAACATCGTTACAATATAACAAACATGTCCCCTGAAAACCTTTCCTCTTTCTTGCGTAGTTATCAACAGCTCGGCCGCGAACGAGTTTAAGCCGTTACTTTGCTCCTTACTACGTCTCGTTGTCATCGAACTACACGCCTGTAGCGAGATCGTCGTCGTTGTTGTGGTACCTGCATTCCTCTCAATGTGGGTTACCAATCTGGGCGCCAATGACGAGAGCATTGCAACAGGGGACATTGTTGCTTTTACACAACGTTCACAGAGGCGGCTTGTCATATTGACATATCATAAGGAGCCAACAAACGAAGACACCAAGGACAGCATAGGGGAAATAACGTGTACTTAGTAATTGAATTAAAGAAATGATAAATTAATGGAAATAAAAATGGATGAAAATACAGCTGGCCGCAGGTGGGACACGAATCCACGTCTTCGCATTACGCGTGCGGTGCTCTTACCAGTTGAGCTACTGCGGCGCCGTTTTCTCAAGCACTGTCTGGGGTATTGATGCTTATCTACTAGAACTAAAACTGGGAGTGTTAGCCAGCACCGCCTCCCACGGCCTTGACGGCGGATGGGGAACATTCTTTCTGCCGCAGGCGTGACGTGTACGGGATATTTTTGGGTGAAGCAATTGGTTAACAAATCCACACATGCTGCCTGAAGGCATCAATGCTGCCGGATTCTAGGCCTCGCTATGTAATAAAGGAGAAGAAAGGAAACCGAGGGTCCGGTTTTTATTATTCATACTACAAGAAGCCAACAAAGACACCATTGGCAGCATAGGGGAAATTACTTGTACTTATTAGTTGAATTAAAGAAATGATAAATTAATGGAAACGAAAGTGGATGAAAAAACAACTGGTCGCAGGTGGGCCACGAACTCGCGACTCTCTTGGACTCATATTGAGGGCAGTTACACGACAGATGTTCGATGGTTTCTTCTGGTTCTCAAGAGTCACACGTTGGTCTCTACGAACCGCACTAAACCGGCTGTACTCCATAACTCCTTTATGCTAGGTTCTTTTGCTAGACAAAAAATATTGGAAGGTGGCCACATCCGTCGCTGGAGCGGAAAGCTTTTCATGTGCTACTGCAGTTTTTGAATTCCACTGGTATCAGTGACCGTTTATAGTCCTACTGTGCATCCTCCTGCGTACTCCGATATCATTTTATCCCGCTTTGCCTCTTTCTATTCCCTTACCCTCAGTATTGGGTAGCAACCGGACGCTCGTCTGGTTAACCTCCCTACCGTTCCTCTCCTTGATATCTTTCCCAGAGTGGGAGAGAAACCGCAGGAGACACCTCAGGATCGGTCTCCGGCTCTAGCTCACCAGCTCCAGTGGTTGTCTTCGGTTGATCTATGAATATTGAATGGAAGACATCGCATGTGCCATTGCCGATAGCCGCTAAACCAGCAGCACTGTGTGCGGCACTTCAATTAATCAATCAGATAGCTCTCCGCTAACCAAAAAGCTTTTGCGACTTTAAGGCAGTCCCTTCAATGCTTACATTCTGCATTACGCCGCGGATCTCACCAAGAATGTGTTGCGGACATGAGGAGAATTCACCACCATACAGTAGAGAAAGGACACGACATTGTCTATGAGTGGCTGCCAATCCAATGTAGTGTAAGTGGAAATGACCGAGCAGATGCAGCCGCCGGGTGTGCTCAGGGGCGCTATTATATAAAGTTACTTCGTTTTTATTTTAGTCAGATTTACGTAACCGCCGACGCAACCACGGGGGGTGACCTGCAGCGTTGTTTGAACAGCTCAATCAAATGTCATCTAGTTTGTAGGAGATGACCTTTATTAGTTCTTTAAGAGAATAGCATTGCCTACCGTGATAAGCTTTCCTTATCTAATTGGCTGACGAGAGGCGAGGAGTGCGCAGTGGTGGAGAGAGGTTCGGTGGGGTAGAGCCAGTAGAGCTAGCGCAGTAAAAATAGATAACCGGGTAAGGAGGGTGGTGCGCGCGTCTCCAATTGGTCCGCTTCCCTTCGCTTAACTTGGAGTGGTTCGTCGTTGATCGCAGCGGCATGCAACGGGGCGTTGAAAATGCCGCCGAAACGAATCCTCAGTGAAGAAGAGTTGGTAGAGTGATGTGTACGTGCCGAAAGGGCTTGACAACGTTAGACTGCTACGCAAGGTATTTACTTTCTTCAAAGAACGCAATTCTCGCCGGCAGCTCCGAGCAGCCAGCGCCAGAGGGATCGGCGGGCAGCCGTCTTCTATTCCATTCGGGTTGGTGCAGTTTCCGGCTATTCTCCTGAAAAATTCAGGGGCCGAATTCACAAAGCTTTTTGTTCGTAAGGGCTGTTTTTCATTGGCTGATCGCCTTCGCTAATAATATGTCTGAGATCACTATTGGTTGGCACGAACGTGTTTAGCGTAAAAACGTTTTGTGAATACGGGGTGCACTTTCATCGCCGTATTATAATGCATCTTTAGTGCGTACACGTCACCTTGACTTAGTGAGTTTTCGAATTTTTGTGACATCGCATGACAGGCAGGCAGGTGAAGTCAGCACCGCCCGAAAATTTGGGCCAGTAGTGGAAGACGAATGGCAAAAAAGGTGTAGAATTGAAAAGAACTGCTTTTCTTTTATTCAGCCTAATCATGCGTAACCACAGAGTACACGTAATCTCGAGACGTCTCGTGACACACACGCGAAGTGGACGTGGCTCAAAACGTTTTCGACCAATTGCGTAGGAATAGTGGGGAAAATGAAATAGGGACAGTTTGGAATAGATTTACGTTATAGCGCCCATTGTCTGGGCACGTTCTAGCTCCAATAAGTAAAGGTAGGTGTACAGGGTGCAGAGCAGTACAGTGTAGCCAAGAGAGTGGAAATTCGGGCTTGGTCATATACAATTAGACGACGTACAGCGCAGAGACACAAGCCGGACAGGAGCAGGAACACACAATGGTGTGTGATCTACTCCTGTCAGTCTGGTGCCCTTAACTGTATGTCTCATTTTCTTAGCCATCTACACATTTGTTTCGATTAGCATATCTCTCTCTCTCTTTCGCTCTGAAATTTAAGGTTATTTCCACCACATCCCATTGCGGCGATGAAAAAGAAAATTTACTTATAGTGCAAGCTTGTAGTTGTGACTTTTAGTTTTCTCATGCCAAGGTGCCTGTGAATAAATTCACGCCACTGAGTGAGAAGAATAAGAAAAATCTGATGGCCTTGATTTTTTGTTAAGTTACAACCGCATGTAAAAAAAAAAACGGATACTAGATAGATAGAATTTATTGACACGAAAGACAGAGAGGTCGACCTGAGCTATAGTGCGTTCTAGTCTGCTACTCTGCACTGGGGAGGAGGGAAGGGGAGTGAAAGTACTGGGATGGATGATGATGATAAGAGAAGTGGTGAGTATAGGGAAAATACTGAAGATGTTTACTGTCAGGCATATCTGGTTTTTATGTACGCTGAGCTTAACTTACGTATACTGGCAAGCACAGCGTTTCGCCAGACATATACATATTTTTTTAAATGAATTAAGATATAGTCTGCATTTGACAATTGTTCCTGTTGTCAAGCATCTCCCTTTAGTGCAATCTTTCATAGTGATTAACAATACGTAATCACGCAAGGTAGTCGAATTTTCATTTGTCCGGATTTTCTGCTTTATTTCCTTTACTGCAGAGTGTCAGAACGACGGCACGCATTTGTTAGGACTCGTAATCATTGTTTTTCTAGCTTTTTTCTTTGACGTGTATACCTTTGAAAGCGCTACGTAAGTCTATTGGCATCTTTTTCGTTTATTCTATTTCCGGACGTACTCGAGGCCCTTTTTCTGCCCCTCTCTTCACACAACTGTCCTTTTGCAACATTTCCTTCCTAAATTTTATTCGCTCCTACCTTTTTTTTTTCCTACTTGCAGTCTTCGTTTTTTTTTTTTAGGTTTCTGTGAACCTAGATGGAGTAGTAGCTGGCGTCTTTTGTCACGCTAATCTCTCCATCTTTTTCTTTTCTCCTCTGAGGCACAGATCTGGGTCCACTCTGTTGTTTGCTGGAATACGAGCGGTAACATATGTGCTGCCGGCTCTCTGCTTCCTACGGACGCGTTTATGCTCAGTGCGTTGCCACCGTTCTCGTTTTCTTCGCGTGTTTGTGCTCCTTCGGAATAAATAACGTTGATTTACTACTCCTGTAGCGCCGCGACCCAATGCTGACACAAGAGTTCTTTCTTTTTTTGTGCGCCTTCATTCTTGCAGCAAACGCATGTAGCTTTTGTTCAGGAATAAAGGCAGGCATGTCTAAGGTTCTTCGGCATATACGAGTCACGTTGTTTGAGCAGGAAGAAAAGAAGGTGAAGTGTATAGTACTCACTGTAATCCATACCGAAAATTAGGCATTGCAGTACACTGAAAGCATTCTCTGCCTTGGGCCATTTACATTGGGATTTAGCCACAGGAACGTATGCATGGCCCTATGCAAAATTTTTTTAATACACAAGGAGAATGCCTGGTTAATTTACTGATTTATTATTTATTACTTCACAGAATTTGAATTTACATTGATTAAAATTGACTACCTTCTAGTTTTCTCTCCTTTCAAAAAGCACACGTTTTGCTTAAAGGAAAGAAAAAAGGTCTGCAACATTAGTTTGTTTCATTGTACAATTTCAACTGTTCCCTCACATATACTTTTTTCATCACGTTTTCTTCCCCCGTCTCACCCGTTTACCCGCCGGCTTCTTGGCAAACCCCCGTAGTGGGTACGTGCCATAATATATGAAGCAAGCAAGTAAGCAATCAAGGCTTGTCTAGTCTTATTGGTTGAGCTCTTAATTATTATTACGCCTGCTTAATCCTAGATTAATGTCCAAAAACTACCCTGGCAAAGGTTTTTCCTTTTGGACAGTCTCTATTACGACAGATGAATTACATCTGAATTTATTCCTCCGCAGTCATGTGAGCGCACTCCGGTTGCTCTGACTCCTTCTAATGAATGCTCTATACGGCTGACCAGCCCCCAGGCTATCCAGAAAGCTCTACATGCTGCTACCTCTTCATACCAGACCATCACAAAAGTGAGATAGTTCGGCCGCTGAGGTATCTTGGGTAGATCACGAGACTAGACCTGTGTCGCGGATTTGTTCAAGTTCATTTGCATCATTGCCGGTGAGCGCCTTCGTCTCTGTTCACCTCACTTGCACGAAGGGAATAGTCAGAGGTGTCGATGCTGATCTATCCCCAGCAGAAACACTACAGAGATTGTCTGCTACTGGAGTAATTGCTGTTTATCGATGCATTCGAGGCAATGGCAATTAGAGGCCTGGTCCCAACGGAATCGGTGACTACAACATTTGCAGGAACTTCCTGGCCATCAGAACTAAAGTGTGGCCCCTTGTGTTCAGAGTTGAAGCTCTGGCATCGCGTCCGCTTCAAGGTAGTAATTGCTGGCGATGCGGCCATAGTATTGCAGGGTGTAAGTCAAGTCAGCGTTGTTGCACATGTAGGGAAGAGCACGCTCAAAGTGATTGTAACACCCAAGATGAGCGATGCTGTCTCTGCAGTGTCAAGTTACCCAGCCCATTATTCTAACGGCTCTGTTAGGGCTCAAAAATCACAGGTGGTTGAAATAATTGATAGACGGCGTCCTCTAGGAAGGAGGTGATAAAGATTGTGAAAGAAAGGGCGTTTGGCTTTGCAGGGATTACCACGTCGACAAAAATCTTACATCGGACGTATCGCTTACTGCAACTATAGAGGCCACTGTGGAAAAGACAGCTACAAAAGCTACGAAACGGCTGGCATTGAGCCTTGGTGAATGTATATCAGAGGCCGTCTTTAGCCACTTATCTCACTTCATGCAACCTACAGGCCTAAGTCCTGTAACAAACCAAATAGTTTATCCTAAGCAACAAACTAAAGGCAGAAGCGCAGCTACCCACTCTTCCAATGAGGATATCGAACCTTCGACTTCCTCTTCCGTTGGCCTTACTACTGGTAATCTGGTTAACACCGATTCGGAAATGACAGATGTGGAACAAAACGCTCGAGCGATGTAAAATAACAATGTCTTCAATCAATGAAGATGCTTCCTCTGTTCCTTACTCAAAAGTCAAGAAAAGTCAGCCCAGTGCTACACCAAAAGAAAGTCTTTTACAGAAGGCAGCTTCGGCTGCGGCACCTTCTAAAGCGTAGGGTTGCTGAAAGTGCTTCGGTGGAACTGTTGCTGTTGGTGGAATCGCAACTCAGTCCTTATTTAATTAATTTGCAAGCAACGTGGTTAAATTCTGCGAAAAAGGTTCAAATAAAATTTTACAGATCATTTCGTCTAGGCCATCCTACTAGAGGTGGCGGATTAATTACATTTATTTCATCTGAAGCTTGCAATAAGGCCAAAATTTAATTTCAACTTTGTATTCCTGCTTGTGAAATCCTAGCCGTAGAGCTGAATCTTCCTCGATGCAGCCTCTTTTCCATTGTAAATGTATATTTTCCTTCTGGCGTACAGGACACACGCAGACTGGATAGTGTTCTTAATTCTTGTGGTTGAGCCATGCTACTGACAGGCGATTTCAATTCTCACAATATTTCATGGGGATTAAGAACAGATGTTGGGGCACCGGATTATGGAACTGGTCGGACAATGGGGCTAGCGTGTGTAAACTCCGGATCTATTACGTTTGAGCGGGGCCGATCGTACTCTGCAGTTGATATTACATTCTGCGTGCCGAGTCTCTCCGTAACTTCCTGGTCCACTGTTGAGTATTCGAAAAGCATTGATCTCCTTCAAGTAATTTTACAGCGAAGTAGTTGGTCGGGATTTATCGCGGCGCGTCCTCGTGAAAACACAAAAAAAAATTTTTTTCAGCAATTAAAAGAAAACACCCTTCAGCGATTGAAGTGAAAAGTGCGCAGATTCTTTAGTATTACGCGTGCAACATACAACAGAGTATTCGGTTCAATAAAGAACAAGCACGAAACAAGCGTCCAAACCATAAAATTGATGATAAGGCGCCCCTGATAACAATGCGAAGCACGTTGCACTCCCCGCATATGTTTCCCGGCAAAGATTACTGTTGTGCAAGTTGCCGCGGCGACGGCAGATTGCGACGGGGGGAGAGGCGTCCCTAGCCTTTCATATATAAAAGAAGCACCCTAGCAACTGATTTCATTGTTGTTGCAGCACCGCTAGGGCAGGCAACGCATAGTTAGGATCCCCGAGGAGCAGCGTAGATACGACGAGCGGCAAAGCGATAAGAAGCGGCAGCGTACTGTCAAAATAACCATTACTATCATTGCTCTAAGTTACCATTACTACCCTAACTCTAAAGCAATAAAGCATTGCGTACCCCCATCAGCAGTCGTAGTGGCGGTCAACAGCTTTGCTGGAATTCCACTTTCGTAGGACCGGGATGGCGAGCATGTTTTTTTTTTTTTTTTTGAAACAGCACGCCCTGTAACATTTATGAGTGATCAGGTGCGAACTTTCATTAATTAGATATTTCTAAAGAATGCTTACGCAATGTTCTTTTGTCTCTGTCTGATGGGTGTACTGAGCAAAAAACCACCATTATCTCTTCTGCTTTGGAAAGTACGCGCGAAAAGTCTGAATTTGAGATTATATTTATTAAAAGAAGTTCATACAGCCTTTGGTGGAATGAAGAATGCTCTCGTGATTACAGAAAGAGAAGAGCCGCTTGGAAAAAATTATTACATAGCCACAGTCCCAAAAAGTTGGAACGATATAAATTCTATTGGGCCGTCTTTAAACATAGTTTCAAAGGCAAAAGACGAATACGACTGCAAGCATTTTGATTTACTATCTAACAATAAAAATAAACGTGCGTTAATTTGTTCAACTTTCTCAACAGTAGGAAAGTTCTTCCGCGTCCAACTAATACTGATTTTATAGACTTAAGCAGTGATGAAATGAACCAATCAGAAGAAATCGCAAAGGGATTAGAAATGAGATTTTCTTCCGTCTTGCTAAATTGTTCTAGTTTACGAAGTGCATCCGATAATTTTACAGAACTGGCTATGGTAGAATTGGCCGAAGTCGTGGAGTGACATCTTCAGTCGTGGAGTGACAACTTCTGCTAAGCTCAAAATGCCAAGCTCCTGATGGCCTTTTAGCTCTGGTAAATCATTCAATTAGGTTTTCATGGATTCCATCTGCATGGAAAATTGCTAAAATAATCCCAATTCTTAAGCATCATGGGGAAGGATATATACAATCGATAACGTAGACCAATCGCGCTAACTTCGAATTTGGTGAATAATTGAAATAATCCTGTATGCCTGCATGCATGATTGAATTTGTGCAGAACGAAGACTTGCTTATTCCCTGCCAAAATGGATTCCGACCATCATACTCAATCTGGCATGTTCACGTGGATTTAGAAAAGAGATTAAAATTAACACGGTGACAGAGGCCCCCAGATAAGTGCTGTTGTACTATCATTATTTCCTACATAAGCTTAGCTAACTATACTGCACATTCAGGAGATATACAATTATTCAAGCCCTTTTTAAACCCAGCTGTAGCTAACACCTCCTATTCCCTTGGCGAAAAAATTCCTTTCACACCAGCAAAACTGAAGTAATTTTTACCACTGAAATGAAGTAATACCAGTCTTAAACTTTCATCTTCGCAGGGCTGGTCTGGCGCCCTCCCCTCTGTGCCCAATCTGTGGAGAAGATGAGACTATAGATATTTTTTTCCTATTCTGCCACCGTTTTTCTTCTTTAAGAAAAAAACATTTTAGAATCAAGGTTCAGATAACTTGGTTAAAATTTTTCAATTCTGAATATTCTTTCTATAGGAGCCTCCTCTCTTGAAAACTACCACAGAGATGGTTGCTCAGCCGTGGAGGAATCTATATTTGTTTCAGGGAGAGTCTCTTAAGTTCTTCGTAAGTTATATTTATTCATTCCTTCCTGGCAGTTTTGCCAATTTTAGCATAAACAGTAATTTCCTAATGCCGTCCAAACCTTGGCCGATCCCCGGCAGTGGGTATGCGCCATCATAAAAGGAAAACCAAACCAAAACGATCAAGGAATGGAGATTCCACGCTGGTTATAGTCAAGTAGCTGGCTTTTTTTGTTCTTTGTTTTCTTACCTAATTGATATTGCCCTTTTGTTCCTATACCTGTTAACTTGTTAGAGTAATTTACTACTTATCTGCAATGTCTCTGTCATCGCTAGGCCTGGAGGCATATCCCTGGTCGGCTTCAGTTCCTCCCCTTATTTGCCGGTGGAGCTTTTCTTACGCAGTGGGGCTAGCAGCGTACCTGTGGCTTTAGTCCCGAGTGATGGCGGAGTGATTTGCATTAATCCCAAGGCAACTCAAACTGAACTCCGGATAACTTGGGCCAATTTTCAACATATCACCGAGGTTCGCCAATTTGGCCGAAGGCTTATTATTTTCTCTTCGCCAGACGAGGCTTGTGTGCAATGTTTTTTGCGACACATCCAGTGAGAAGTTTCATTCCTCGTCACTTTGCACGTACCAAAGGGTGTCATCACTTCGCACGTCCGTCCGGGGTGTCGACATAAGCCTAAGTCCCGTAGAAAATTTGGAAATGTCTGCAGCGGCAGGCGGGATTTCTGTGTATCGTTGCAACCGTGTTGTTGATAATAAGCGCCATGAACCACCCATCGAAAATCAAGGCATGACCACTGATATACAGAGTTGAACTTCTATCACCCCGTGTCCTTGCCTGTCTAAAATACTGGTAGTTTGGGCACTATATAGAAGGTTGCAAGTCAAACACATGATGCCGGGTTTGTGGAGAAGGCCATAGTTCAAAAGACTGTTCTTCCCGTAATGAGTCCTGCTGCCTTTGCGGCGGTACTCATCCTGCAGATCAGCCTAACTACCCTGCAAGGTCAAAGGAACTGCGGATCCTTGAAATAACTGATAGACGTCGATGCTCTCGTCGCGAGGCCATTGAAGGAAAGGAATTCAGAGCAGGACTCAAGGGTATGCTAGTATAACGGCCCTTAAAACATATTGTGTAAAGAAAACTAAATCTCCCAGGCTCTTCCAGATTCTGTAGAAAAGGTGTTGGAAAAAAGCAATGGAACACGTTATGGTAAATCTCACCGACTCCCTTGTTCAGGCTATGTCCTCACAAATAGCTCAGTGGTTTCAAATTACTAATTGCCTGCCACTGCCATTTTGCTGCCAATGTACGGGTGACACGGCCTAGTCAGGCAAATGTATGCCTTTAGCTGTGTCCCCTAAGACAATCTGTTCATTGTCCTAAATAAATCAATAAAGAAAGAAAGAAAGAAAGAAAAAAAAAAGAAAGAAAGAAAGAAAGAAAGAAAGAAAGAAAGAAAGAAAGAAAGAAAGAAAGCCAACATCGAGGATCAGGTACCTATGCTACTGCGGAGTCAACCTAGTGAAGTGTCGACAGCGCAGCCATCGACTAACAGCGATTTATCAAAGCCTTCTGAGAAAGTTGACCACATCTGCCTCTCCGACACAGATGGGATGGGAAATCAAGATGTAGAAATGAACCCCGATCTCTTAAACACACAAGGTTGGCGATAGATAATAAGTCTAGCAGTCTCACTAACTCCAAAGCTAAAAAGTACTCGAGAGAGATTCCTAATAACAAGGACTTCTTGAAAGAAAGCGTTGGATACTAAGCGGTCTCTGCTACTTGGATTTCTTCACTTTAGGAAGTTTAACAACAGTTCAGTGGAGCTGCCGTGCCATACATTATGATGCGACATATTTATATATCTTACTTCTAAATATTCTCCAGATATTATTATTTTACAGAAAAGTTGGCTTGCTGCTGTTCAGACTTTCCATCTAAAGTATTACCGAAGTTTTCGATTGGATCGCCTTTCCCCGAGGCGGTGGTTTGGCTTTCTTTGTATCAGCAAAGATCTGCCGTAAAGCTACAATAGCATATCAAATAATGTCACCAGAATGTGAAATGTTAATATTGGATATAACGCTTCCTGTTTGCCCGCTATTTTCTATAATTAACTCGTACTGCCCCGCTGGAGTACAAGATACCTGCTATCTCAGTACCTCTATTGCTCGCAGCCAGAAGAATGTCATACTAGTAGGCAATTTTATTCTCATCATGTATCGAGGGGTTCCCGACCTGTGGCAAACGCTTGTGACGTTGGGTTTTATCAAATCATTTCTCCTGTTTAAATTCGAGAGTACATGCTTTCGTTCGGGGTCAGTCACGCTCTGCCCCAGGCCAGTCATGCTGTGCCCCCACGTTTGCTAGCTCGGGCATTTTTGTCACCTCCTTGAACACTGTTCACTCCGGTGCCAACGGAGATCATCTCTCTATCATTTTTTATTTGATTACCCAGTTAACTTGTTTAGGTAGTCATGTGCGCACTTTTGTTAATTATTCAAAATTTAAAAATGAATTAATATCGCCTTTAAACGACCAGGAAGGCATGGAGAGGGATATTAAGGCAGTGCGACTTTGTTCAATTCTAAAACAATCACAAAAATATCTCAATTTGTCGTACCATCTACTAAGGATGGACCATATTGTCCCTGGTAGAATTCTGACTGCGATCGAAATTTTAGACGCCGAAAAGCTGCATGCAAATACCGTTTATATAACCAATGCCCTGTTAATTGGGCTGATTATACATATGTAGCTGCTACGTCTAAGCCAAGAGCCTCATAAGCTAAGGACGATTATGATTCAAAGCACTACACATGTATTTCGAAGTCTAGCAATAAAAAAGCACTGTTTGAATTTCTGCGATCCCGTAAAGTTATACAGTCTCAAGTCCTAATCAATTTCCCAACCAGACAGAAAATTCTGTCGAAATCTTTAGCTTCAAGCTTTGGCGCCAGTGAATATCGACTATGTCGTTCTATCAACAAAATAATTATGAGAGTCACTTGAGGAAATCGCTCAAGGTCTAGCGCGACGGTTCGCGCGTAAATTGCCGACAGGCCTATGGAAACCTCCTTCGCTAGACGACTTCGTAGAAGTAACATCGACAGAGCTTGGGGACATTACTAGTTGTTACCAGCGTCAGCCCCAGGTCCTGGTGGAATTACAGCAGGAATGCTAAACGTTCTATTTTATTACGCGTCTCAGGACCTACTAAATATAGTATTACTATATCGAAAATAATCTTGGGTTCCAAGAGAGCGGAGGGTAGCTAAAATTATTCCACTGTTGAAGGAAAAATCAGCTGAACTTGACCTAGACAACATAAGACAAATTTCTCTTGCTTCCGATGTCGTCAAATTAATAGAAAGGTTGTTCGTGGCCGCATAAAAAAATTTATGGAGGAAGATATACTTCTCAGTCCTGGTCAGATTGGATTTAGTCCCGGGATCTTCATATGGTGCGCCCATGTAGATCTAGAGAGGCGCATTGAACTTGCTCGCCGCAAACGAGACTATGCAGCTTTGGCGAAGCTAGATATAGCAAGAGCATACGACACTGTAGAATATCTTATTTTATTCCATAAACTTCGGTCTACGAATTTCCTGAAGTATATAACTGCTTTGATCTACGAATTTGTGAGAGACAGATGCAGGTTTATTGTTATCAACGCGGTCTTTCGACGTCTAAATACGAGTAGACAGGAGGTGTACCACAGGGTGCCGTTCTTTCTCCTATTTGGAACGACAGAAAGCTGAGCTAGTTGGTAAGGATTCATTATGCAAAATTTCATTTCACATTTTGCTAAGGACAATTCCTGTGTCTCGGGTAGTACACGTTTATGTTATGCGGACGAAATCACGTTTTTTTACATCCGCAACTAATATACACTCAATGCACCAGTCATTGCACACTTACTTAGAAAGGCTTGAGACATGGCTAAATGAGCTATGCTTGTCGTTTAATGTTAACAAAAGTGCTGTAGAAATCTTTCAGTTAAGTGCACAGGTGCATATATTTTTCCAATACCTCCAAGAAATCATTTCTCGAATTGACTCAGTCAAGTATCTTGGTGTTATATACGATGGCAAGCTTGCCTGGCGAAGTTACATTGAACAATTGAACATATGACAACAAAGGCAGAACATGCCGTAACTATGCTTCGCCAGCTAAGTCACCACCGTCGTTCTGGACTACGCAGGGATACTTTACGGATGACATATAAGATGTATGTTCGGCCCATATTAGAATTCGGATGGGTATTATTTTCCAGTGGGGTCCCGCCTATAAAATGAAACCTCTCATACTTTTAGGAAAAGGTGCTCTACGCTTATAGAGAGCTTTAGCTTGTTTGGTATGCCGGTAAACGCTGGCGGACTGGGTGTTTTACCGGATGGGCGGGAGGTGTAAACGTGAGCCGCTTGACAGGAGGTGTCACCTCGTGGAGCAGAGCTCAAACAGACAAACACAGAGCTAACATTGCATCAGCCAAGTGTATTCTACTTCGCTGCTGGTGTAAACTTTCGGCAGCGGTGAATTGTGACATACGCCTCTGTGAAAATTTAAACCAACAGTGAAAAAGTATACACTTGGTTACCGCAACATGAGTTCTATGTTTGTCTGGTTGAGCTCTGCGCCGCCAGGTGGCTTCAGTGCTCCGACCGCTCACCTTTACGCCTCCGCCTCTCCAGTAAAACGCCCAGTCCGCCTGCGTTAACCGGAGCCGCAGACAAGCTAAAGCTCTTTTATACTTCGGGCTACGTAGATTCATTGTCAACACTGTTTTAAATAAGGTAGCTCATACACTCACCCTAGATTGCAGATTCCACAAGCTTACGGTTCAGACACTTTTAGAAATGCATGATCTTGAAAAGAGACTTACACAATATATATTTATCACTGAACCGTCTGAGTTTTTTGACGTATCGTGGTCGAGATTACACATCCCTCAGATAATATTTGTGCAAGCACAATTACAACAATTGAATATGTCCATACGTCAAGTTTGCCTCGAATGATGCTTTATCAGACCTCAGAATTGAGTTCGAGGAGATATTTCCAAATCACGTTAAACTATTACCTAGCGGAGGTTTAATTATTATATTACAAGACCACCTAGGCCAGCTAGCTACTGGCAACATAATAGCTACTGACGCTTCTATGTACTACAATGAGAAACCAGGAGTGGGGATCTCTGAATAATTTCAATGGTCTTACTCTTTTCGCGTTCCCGACTTAACACCG
Organism: Dermacentor andersoni; assembly: GCF_023375885.2. NCBI lineage: Eukaryota > Metazoa > Arthropoda > Arachnida > Ixodida > Ixodidae > Dermacentor > Dermacentor andersoni. The sequence goes on from NC_092814.1 coordinate 74,234,920, forward strand.
ACATTTCAGGCAGAATTATTAGCGATCGCATTAGCATTATGAAAGCTTCCCCAAAATGACTCATTATCTGTTATTATGACCGACTCGCTGTCTGCATGCACATGACTTACTGCATCTTAAAATTCAAGGATTTTGCGAACATTTGTTCAATGGTTCTTCCGTACTTACGCCAAGTATACTTGCTTTGGGTACCAGGACGTCATGGCTCGCACTTGAATGAAATGACTGATTCACTTGCACGAGCATCCCTCACTCGCCCTGTCATATCTGTTTCGCCGAGATAAGCTTATGTAACCGCGGCTAGGTACAAAAATGTCTAGATATCGCAAAATTCCACAAAATCTATTCTAGCATTCTATTCCAAATTCCACAATCTTTGGTTCTCGTTTAATAATAATTGGTGTCCTTCAAGGCAATTCGAAGTTTCCTTTACAAAATTGAGATGCCGTATACCGCCTCTAAATTTTTAATTACGCAGGTCTGTTCTCGCTGTGTCCCCTCAATGTTCTTTTTTGAAATGCACTTGAATATACTGAGCATTTTTTTGCTCACGTGCCGCCGATTTTCAAGACAAAGAAAACTCATGGAAATTTTATTTCAACATCTTTGGCTATTGCTAACCTCGCCAACCATTGTTTCTTTTGCGGCAACTTCACTGGGATCCAGCCACAGAGATGCTTTTCTCGCAGTTTACAATTTTATTAAGCACAAAAAGAATACCTTGCTGAATTCCTAAAAGTGTCACCTACCCCTATTATTTCACTTCTTTGTGTAAAATTATTTTTTCTAAAAATTGTCAGCACTATTTTCTTTTCTAATTTCTAAATTATATTTTGTTAACCCACGCTCTGCTATGAAAATTTAGTTTTTGTTTTAATTCGAATAAACATACTTGCAACCGCCTGCTTCTTCACCAATTCCCCGTAGTGGGTGTGAGGCAGTATTTAGAGACAAGACAAGACAAGGAAGCTGTGCACAATGAAAACAAAGTAGCTCATTGTTCCTACCTTATGTTCAAAGGCACGGCTGAAATGCGGATCACAATGTTTAAGGCATGAGGCCATGTTCAGAAAAAAAAAACACGTTCTTTGGAGAAGAATAAGAATACAGGGTCCGTATTCACAAAAAAACATCTTACGCAAGATTGTTCGTGAGAGAAAATTTCATCCAACTAGAGGAGGAAAACAAGGCATTAAGAAAGGAGTTAGAGCAATGTCGCGAAGAGACTAGGCAACTTAAAAGAAAACTAGACGAGCTCATCAAAGAGTTGCAGTGGCAGAGACAGGGGAGGAACGTGACAAACACGTCGGCTCCATCAGTTGAGGACACGCAACAGACAGAAGAGCAAAACTTCAGAGACGAGATCAAAGGTTTCATGAGAACAGTACAGAAGCAGATGCACGAAATGCAGCAAAAGCAAGCGTTGCAGGAACAGAGCTTCCGCACCTACGTTAAAAACGAAAATACCCAAAGAACCACTAACGACGCCAGAGATAGACTCTACAATGAGAGGCGTTTCGGACCTGAAAGCCAAAGTGCAAACAATAACAACACAACATGGCAGGACAAAACCAATTAAACGTATGGCAATGGAACTGTAGAGGGTATCGGAGGAAGCAGGGCCTCTTAGAGCAGTTTATTAACACTAAAGGAACACAACCAGACATAATCATGCTACAGGAAACCAACATAACACCCACGCTAAGGGGATACACGTGCCAAGAGAGCGGAAGGACCGCAACCCTCATTAGCAATAAGATAGTAACCATAGCACACAAGGAGATTGAGGGGACAAAAATCGAACATGTGATCACAGAAATCATACCCAAAAAGAAATATAAAGGGAGAAGCACGTTCATAATAAACCTATATAGCCCCCCTAGACAAAAAGATGGAGATTTCGAGAAGCTGTTTGCCGAGGCAGACAAACTAGCCAGATCGAACACACTCATCATAGCAGGGGACTTCAATGCCAAAAGTCCGAACTGGGGCTACCAGAAGGCAGAACGAAAAGGACAAAAGATAAGTGACGCGGCGGAAAGGATAAGATGTGAGCTACTCACAGACGAAAACCAACCTACGCGACTAGGGAATAGCGTAAGCCCAGATACCTGCCCAGATCTAACCTTTGTGAAAGGAGCAAGCCAGGTCGAATGGGAGAACACGCTAGAAAACCTAGGCAGCGATCACTACATCATAAGAACGTGAATAGAGGCAGGAACAATCAAGAGAAAGATAGGATTGGCCCATTTAACAGATTGGGACGCGTTCAGACAAGGAAGTCAACAACTAAAGGGAGAGATCACATCCATCAAGGAATGGTGTCGGCAGCTCAAACAAATACAGGAAACATATACGCATGAAATAGATAGGACGGAGCAAGTACCGGAGGTGGACAAACGTCTGCTTGGGCTATGGGAAGCGAGACGTGGGCTCACTAAAAGATGGCAAAGACAAAAGCTTAACAAGAAACTCAAAAAGAAAATAGCAGAAATCACAGCAAAAGCAGAGGAATATGCAACGCAACTGGCCAGGCAAAGCTGGCAACAGTTTAGCAGTTCGCTACAAGGTACGCTCAACACGGCCAAAACGTGGCGCATTCTGAAAGCATTAATGGACCCAGGGAAAACAAAGGCAGAGAGCAACAAGGCAATCCAGAGGCTGATTCACCAGTACGATGGTACCGAAGAGCAGCTAATGGAGGCCTTGAAAAACAAATGCTACGGACAGGAAAGACCCGAAGAATATAAAGGGGAATACCATGGGGAAGAAAACGCAGATATGGACAGGCCAATCACACGAGAAGAAGTGAACGCAGCCCTGGGGTCCCTAACCAAAAACACAGCAGCGGGAGCAGACAAAATTAACAACTCCCTCATTCGCAACCTAAGCGAGGAGGCGATAGATCAATTAACAATCTACTTAAACAAATTGTGGAAGGAGGGAACGATCCCGGAGGAATGGAAACACGCCGAGGTCGTAATGATCCCGAAGCCAGGAAAGAAACTACAGATAGAAAACCTAAGACCAATCTCCCTCACCTCGTGCTTGGGAAAGTTATACGAAAGAATAATCACAAAGAGAATACAGCAACTCATGGAAGGCAAGGAACTGTATCCACACAGTATGTTTGGCTTCCGAGCAAAGCTATCAACACAGGATGTCCTCCTACAGATTAAGGAAGAGGTCCTAAGCAAAGCACCCAAGACAGGAGAAAACATCATAATGGCACTAGACATCAAGGGAGCCTTCGATAATGTCAGCCACGCGGCAATAATGGAAGGGATTCAAAACATAAATTCTGGGAAGAGGACTCATGACTACGTGAGAGCCTTCCTAGCAAAAAGAACGGCCACAACAGGACTAGGGGATATAAGAAGCGAAACCTTTGTCACCCCAAGCAAAGGTACGCCACAGGGCTCAGTCATTTCACCCATACTGTTTAACATTGCGATGCTTGGCCTGGCCAGGGAACTAGGCGAAATCGAGGGCATACGACATGAACTGTATGCGGACGATATCACAATATGGGCCAACCAAGGAACGCTAGGACAAAAGCAAGAGAAACTGCAAGAGGCAGCAAACCGCGTAGAAAACTATGTTAAGGCAAGAGGCCTGGCTTGCTCCACAGAGAAATCGGAAATACTCAGAATTGGAAAGAACCCCACCAAGGCCGAAATCGAAATAAACTTAGAGGGCCAGCTTATAGCGGAAAAGAACATGATAAGAATTCTAGGAATGTGGCTGCAAAGCAGCGGAAAATGCAGTCACACAATTAGCTTACTCCAAGAATCGACAGATCAAGTAAGCAGGATGATTACGAGAGTTTCAAATAGAAGACATGGCATGAAAGAGGCAGACACGATCAAGTTGGTTAAAAGTTTAGTGGTCAGCAGAGTCACATACTCGCTACCTTACCACTTGATGAACAAGCTAGAAAGAGAACAAGCAGAAACCATACTAAGGAAGGCGTACAAAACGGCACTACACCTACCGAGGAATACTTCAAACCACAAGCTACTGCAGCTAGGAATACACAACACGTTCAGCGAGCTGGCAGAAGCGCAACTAAACACACAAATAGCGAGACTTTGGCAGTCGGCTACAGGGAGAATGCTCCTAAAGAGACTAGGATACGATACGAAAGGGGCAATTGATCGAGAGGCAGACATCCCAGACAACGTCAGACAAACCCTCAGAATAAGTCCAATTCCACGCAACATGGATGCGAACCTACACGCAGCCAGAAGGCAGGCAAGGGCAGATTACGTGGAAGGCCACCTGGCAACACAGGAAAACACGGTGTACACGGATGCAGGGCTATACCCGTGGGACAAGCATACTAGAACACACAGAGTAGCTACGGCTGTAGTAGACTACATGGGAGAGACAATCAGCTGCGCAACCATAAGGAATTGCACGGTAGCGGAGGGGGAAGAGGTCGCCATAGCGCTTGCAGCGACCGAAGGCTACCGAAGTAACAGATCACTAACTATATTAACAGACTCCAAAGCTGCATGCAGGCATTACATGCAGGGGAGAGTCTGTAAAGAGGCCCTGCGAATCTTCCTCGGAGCAGGAACCCTCGGAAATAAAGTGAAACACAAACTTTTCTGGATACCGGCCCATACCGGGATAGAAGGGAACGTGAGAGCAGACAGTCTAGTTCGCGAGATCACATACCGAGCTGGACAGATAGAGCCTCTCGAGAACCCTACAACGGTGGAGCCGACGTGTGCGGAAATATTAAACTACTATAGAGGGCAGAGAATCAAATATCCTCCGACACACACACTACTTACACAACAGGAAGCAGCCGACTGGAGAAGGCTACAAACCGGAACTTTCTATAATCTACACATACTAAGTAAAATGTACCCGACGCAATACAGAAACTCCTGCCCATGGTGCGGAGAAATACCAACTCTTTACCACATAACATGGGAATGTAAGCATAACTACACATTCCATAAAGATAAAAACCCGAGTACGGAGCAATGGGAGGGCTTGCTCACCAGCAGCGAGCTCACCGCCCAAAGTGCAATGGTGCAGCACGCGTGCGAAGTGGCCAGGCTCAGTGGAGCCCTGGAATAGGGGCACACCCGTGCTGAAGAGCCAGGCAGCAAGCGCAAGACGGCTCACCGCTAAACCCCTTGATAGCATCAATAAAGTTTTTCTCTCTCTCTCTTTCATCCAAGCCTGATGCCAGGTATATGATTAGCGAAGCCGGCCGGCCAATGGCAAAGGGAACTTGTGAAGAAAAAGCTTTGTGAATTCAGCGTCTGATTATCAGTTATAGAAAATAAAAGTATTATAGAACGTGTAAAAATTGACAAAAGTAGAATTAACAAATGTGGGTGGCGCGCCAGCATTCATAGCTTAATTTAGCTCACCGTAAGGAAACATTTTTTTTGGCAGTCACACAGGAGAGTGTGATAATATATGGTATGCGGGAGTGCGAAGCATAAACATATGAAGACAGTGCGCCGTGCGGGGGCGAGGAGGACCATCATCATCATCGACACCGATTTGGGAGCGTCGGCAGTGGCGCCTCAAAAAGCGTGGCGCGAGAGAGCTTGGCCCGTGGCGTGAGCAGTGCGCGAGGTTCGGCGTTCGACGGAAAACAGCTTCCTCGCTGGGCATCTGGCCCATAACAGCTATCGCCGCCCGCGCCACTACGCCACACCCGAGTCAACGCTGTCGCCCGCTGAGAGGTTACCTCGCCCCGCTCTTCCGCTGGGCAACTGGCCCAGGAGGGCTGACGGCCCTGAACCGGGGCGATCGAGCGTTCGGGCCCACCTGAGCCCCGCGAGGCGGTCCGACCCGGCTGTCCGACCCGGCTGTCCGACCCGGCTGTCCGACCCGGCTGTCCGACCCGGCTGTCCGACCCGGCTGTCCGACCCGGCTGTCCGACCCGGCTGTTCGACCCGGCTGTCCGACCCGGCTGTCCGACCCGGCTGTCCGACCCGGCTGTCCGATCCGGCCGTCCGACCCGGCCGTCCGACCCGACCGTCCGATCCGACCGTCCGATCCGACCGTCCGATCCGACCGTCCGATCCGACCGTCCGACCCGGCCGTCCGACGCGGCCGTCCGACGCGGCCGTCCGACCCGGCTGTCCGACCCGGCTGTCTGACACGGCCGTCCGACCCGGCTGTCCGACCCTGGCCGGCCGACACTGCTGTCCGACCCCGCTGGCCAACATCGGTTCCACGAGGTCTCCGACTCGGCGACACGCGCTTCCGCCTGAACTGTAGGCCGATTATAATTGACAGATACATATATATAGCTGCATGTCGTCTGAGGTCTTTTGGGGAACTGTCGCATGTGTGTGCCGTTACCTATATGTCATGTGCGTCAATACAAGTCTGATGTGTGTTTGTGCTTCTACGTGCTGCTTCTGCCTCTTTCTGGAGTGATCCTGCACCCAATAATATCACAGAGAGGTTTTGATTTGTGCAATGGACCAAAACTAACGAGACTGATATAATTCCGGAAGCGTAATGGCAAAAAAAAAAAAAAAAGAGAAGGCATCCTCTTTGCCCCCCCCCCCCCCCCCCATATTCACAAAACGTTCTTACGCTAAAAGCGCTCGTGCCAGACAATAGTAATGTAGGCAATATTATTAGCCAAGGCAATCAACCAATGAAAAACAGCACTTACGAACGAAAAGCTTTGTGAATTCAGCCCCTGATAGGTGTGCATTACTATAAAATGAAGCCATGTCCAAAGTTTTCGTACAAATTTTTTTTGGTGGTTTATTAGAAGGCCAACTATGTAAGAAATAGGAGCACAACATTTCATTTAAAAACCTTTATTGAAAAAATAGTTATGCTTCATGGACGTATGAAAGATCTCCAAAAATTGCGTTTTGAAAAAAAAAAATTTGCTATAGATATTTGAAACAGTTCCAGAGCTAAAAAAAAAAGAGAGATTTAGGAGATTTAAAATTTCCCAGACTCATAGTTTGCGTCGTCTTTATTTTTTTTGTCTAATTTTACTTATGGGATTTCTTTTTGCATGTTGCTTTGAAGCATCAGTACGGTAAGACGGTAACGGGAGGCATTCGCATTGGCGCGCTGTGATTTGTGAGAAAAGCTTTGATTGTGTAATGACAAGGTTCTATTCTAACTTGTTTCAGCATGTGAAGTGTGCCTCTCTTGCCATTGATGAAATGACACAGAGTGTCATATAGAGCAAGCTTGTGAGTTGGAAGGCTCCCACATGTGTCTTAGGTAGCCCTTTGTCAATTCGTGCCACCGATGCACTCATATAGGGCAAGACAAAGTTTGACAGGATGCCAACATCTATTATTGCGATAGCAATTATATGGACACTCCAGGCGCATTTCCATCGTCGGTGTCGGCGTCACCATGATGTTCCGTATAGAGTCGAAGTGCAATAGCACCGTGGCCGCGCGCTGTATTCTGTAGGTGCGAGTGAAAGTGTGCGAGGGTGAGCCAAGGATGGAGGCTCGATCTCGCGCGCGCAAGGGAGTAAGGCGGGGACGAAGCGCGCCGTCTTTCACCGCGCGCAAGGCACCGGGGCTGGGGCCTTCTACTTTGGCGGCGGCTGCGTATGGCGCGGCTGAGCGCGGCCGCGTGGGCCCTATCTTGAAAGCGATCCGCGATGAGTACAGAGTCCAGGTGTGCCGAGAGCTCATAGCTTCGTATGCGCTCTGTTCTCGCCACTTAGTTCGCGTTGAAGCGGGTGGCAGCACTAAGGTCAATTCGCTCGCTGCTGCTGCCGCTCTTCCTCACGCCAGCGTTTTGATAGCAAGTGTCTGCGCTCATCGAGTGAGATGTGTTTGTTTCCCTGTGCGCGCGTGACACCTTGATTGTTAATTTAGTTAGTCAGCGAATGTTTACGAATTTATACTGCCGATAACACTATCCTTACTTCGTATAGCAGTCTACAAACTTGCTATCGCCATCCATGCTTCGCATTTCGGGCGAAACTGCGACTTTTTATTGTTTCCTTCCAGTGCAGGGCTTGTTGTAACCAGAATACCGCAGTCACTCTCCGCATTATTTACAAAGTTTCGATGCACCCCTTGGAGTCCTCGCGACACCGGGTCCGACGCGCACTGTGTTTTTTGTGATTGTACGTATCCCCACAAACTTCCGTTTCCCTCGCCTTTGCACTCTGAACTTTACGATGCTGTAGTTACTAATATAAATGAGAAAATTACAGCGCATCTAGACAAAGAAAAAATGCAATTTACTGTTCCTTCAATGCGCAAGAATCTTGCATAGTGTAAACAGCATATTTCAAATATAGTGCGTCCACCATCTGAGAGCCTATGTTTATTACAGGCGGAAGCATACTGCAAATGATTTTAAGCTCTCATTGCTTGTTTGAACTTAATATTACCGCTCCAAAGACAAGCAAGTACTACAGAATTCAGGTATTCTTATGTTACAAATTAAACCAGTACCCCCAGTTTCGGTTTCACACACACCGGGTTTGGTTAGAGCTTACAACAAACGACGCAGGAATGTAATTCTTGCTGCGAAATGTTACCCAATAAGTTTCACATCTAATTAGGCAAAACCAAAAATCACTTAAAAAGAGAGACGTTGAGTGTTTCAACTCGGCTTTACATTGTAAGTAATAGTTGTAAGCATTTCTTTCTAAATGTCGTTCGCTCGAACATAGAGGTTGAGGTGTTTTTCTAACGCGCAAAGCTTCGCTTTCTCTTCAAGCTCGTTCAACTTTCGATTTCCGGAATTCGTTAAAATTTGAAGACAACAAGAATGGTTTACAATATTCATACAATTATGAAGTAAAAACGAATTGCCACTTGCCCATTTGGAACAAAACTTGATACCAACTACTCTTGTAAGAAGTGAAAAAAAAAATAAAGCACCTGAATACAGTTAAAACTCGATGTAACGAAACCCGATTTTACCAAGTTCCCGACCTAACGAAAAAACGTCCATTCCCCTGCAAGTACCCGTAAGGTTCAATGTTGTCATCAAACCGAATTAAAGAAACTACCTTGCATTAAACGCAATTTCACGAAGCTTTTCCAAAAATACATGAGTAAAAAAAGCTTTGATTTCTCTCTAATTTTCACGCAGATGGCTTTTTCTTCGAGTGTGCGCTCTAACGCTGTCGCGTTAAAGTATATAGGCACCCTGGTCAGGGCTTTAGCTTTATTTTGACGAGGCTGCGCGCCACGCCCATGCACGGAACAACGCACTCAGCAGGCACTAGCGTTTTTACATACTAGGTGGCACTAGGGGCGGCGGTAGTGGGACCGCCCTCGCGGACTTTTTACACGCGGAGGCGTGGGTTAGTGGCAAATACAATGCCGCGGTACCTTTTGGGTGTCGTTACGTTACAATTTTAGAATGCGAAGGACCGAAAAACCCCTTACTCGATTTTCCGAACCTCCGGATTTAACGAAATATTTCGAGCGTAGTCGTCACTTCGTTAAATCGACTTTCAACTTTAACTCTTGGTGTCGTATGGTGCTCAGCTCAATTATTCCTTCCTGATCTGCAATCTTAAAACTATTGCTAGGGAAGAAAAATTGGCTTCACGAACTTGACTGGACGCACAGGAAACCGCGCGAAGGTAGTATCTGCAGAAAATTTGCCCACAATGGCGTCCTAAACCTGAGAATTTGTATAATATACAAATAGGAACACACAATCAAAGGGCACAGCGTATTACAAAGTATCGTGATACCTCTAATAAAGTAAACGCACGCAAATGCATTTATGTAAATACATGTGCGTGCGTTTACGCATTTAAATGCATTTTACGTGCAAAATCATGAATAGCAGTGAACACATGGTAATGTTTGTAGTTGCTCTAACCAACAACCAGAAAAAGAAAAAAAAACTGTTTGGCAAAACTGCGGATAGCGCGAATGCGGAACAACACTCGAGTAGTAGATTGGAGATATTCAACCACAAGCGGGATGCATAATGTAACCACTGCCTTTCCCTGCTACGGCTCGCCAAGTGCCCCATGTGCTTTCTTTTTATTTGGACCCTGAAACGTGCCGAATAACGACTGTGACCAGCAGCATCACCAGAAAAGAAAGTAACTCCACGAGGATGGCATATAAACTGCCGCCTCACACCGTGGCCTCGGTATTGTCGCCCATAAACGGCGTGTTGTGGCCACTCCTTTGCTTGTTTGAGGCAGGCACAGCTATTTTACTGAAAGCTTTCGTGGACGCACATTGCCTCGGTTTGCCCTAGAGTATCTCTCACAGATGACTGTGGATCTGTGCACAGTGTGTACGATGTGAACATTGCATGAGGTTGCATGCCCTTATAGGATGAAAGTAAACGCTATTGTACGCACCGCCGTAAGTTGAATAGGATTTGATATACACCACTTAAACAAATTGTCGCGTCACATAGATTACAGCGTATGCGTTACCCGCCGTGGTTGCTCAGTGGCTACGGTGTTGGGCTGCTGAGCACGAGGTCGGGGGATCGAATCCCGGCCACGGCGGTCGTATTTCGATGGGGGCGAAATACGAAAACACCCGTGTGCTTAGATTTAGATGCATGTCAAAGAACCCCAGGTGGTCGAAATTTCCGGAGTCTTCCACTACGGCGTGCCTCATAATCAGAAAGGGGTTGTGGCACGTAAAACCACATAATTTAATTTTTAACAGCATATGCGTTGGATGTGCATATTTTTCTTTTTGTAGGGAACAGACCCTTGAAGCTACCCTGATCCGACCCTGGCTGTGCTGTGTCGTGAACATAATCTTGCTGCATTCTTGCACTACTCTGCTGCTGCTCTTTCTTCGCTGGCCATTTTGAAATGAACCCTGGCCCGAACAAGATCCAAGATATACAGGCACTGCAAAATGAGTGCCACAAAGAAACAATGGCGATCATGAAAGGAACGATAAAACAAATTATCGCGATCTTATAGGATACGTTTCACCACCATTGAGAGAGAGAGAGAGAGAGAAAAAACATTTATTCGAACCATCGAGGTGGTTGAGCTTGAGGTCGAGTGGGTGGTGTCCTCATTCCAGGACTCCACTGGCCATGGCTGCTCGACGTACTTGCTGGACGAGAGCTTCTTGTCCCGCCAGGGTATCGCCGGTCAGCTGTACCTCCCACCGCTCAAATGACGTGCTAGGCGTCTTTAAGTGTTGAGGTTTGCCCCCGCACCCCCACGAGATGTAGAAGAGTGTAGGGCGTGTGTCGCCGCACCAGGGGCAGATGCCGCGATATGTATGTGGGAACATTTTACTGTATCTGTGTAGGTTTGGGCATGTGTTTGTCTGAATAAGTCGGAGAGCTACGGCATCTTCAGTGCTGAGCTTTCTGTGAGGCGGAGGATAAATCCTGCGGTTGAGTCGCTGGATCTCGAGTCGGTCGCAGTAATTGGACGGCAGGGGCATGAAGGTAAAGGGTGGGGATTGATGAGACGATTCGTCTTGCCCCGCTCGGTTGATTAGCGCTCGAGCTAGGGCGTTCGCCCTTTCGTTCCCCTCCAGACCCACGTGGCCCGGCGTCCACGTGATTTGATGGTATTCTTGCAGCCTCGGGCCTAGAATCTGAGCCGCCAGCAGCGGTGTTCGTCCGTTGGTAAAGTTACGGCAGGCCTGTTGCGAGTCGGTAACGACATGGACTTCCCTGCCTACCCTGTCTTCTTGCTTTATTACCAGCGCCGCGGCTATGGTCTCAGCCGCAGCTGGGGTCTCTGCCCTTACGGAGGCCGCGAGGATCAAGGAGTTCCCGTTCACGGCGGCTACCGCGAAGAGGCCCTCTACAGGGTACGCCGCTACGTCCACGTACATTACGTACGGGTCACCCTTGAATTGTCGGCGCTGTCTGTCGACGCGAGCCTTGCGTCGTCCTTCATGGAGTTCGTGGCTCATGTGCTTCGGTATCGGGTTCGCCTTGATCTTGCCTCTGACCTCAGGCGGGAGTGATCGTTGCCCATCGAGGGCACGGAGCTCCGTTGCCGTTCCGGTCCGGTGGAGGATGGCTCTGCCCGCCGCCGTCTTCTGTAGTCTGGTCTTTTGCGAAGCCATAACCGCGTCCGACAGCTCAGCGAAGGTGTTGTGGATCCCAAGGGCCGCTAACTTCTCGTTTGAGGTGGTGACAGGGAGACCCAGGGCCGTTTTGTACGCGCCTCTGATGATGGCATCGACTTGTTCTTGGTCGCGTTTGTTTAGCGAGTGATAGTGATATGGCATGCTATACGTTATTCTGCTGATCACCAGAGCCTGGACGAGGCGAAGCGTGTCCTCTTCTCGCATGCTCTTGCGGCTTCTTGTAATTCGTTTTATAATCCGCGAGATCTGGTTGGTGGCAGACCTTAGGGTTTGGATGGTGTGGGAGGCTTTTAGGTTGCTCTGGATCCAAAAACCCAGAATCCTTGTCTTATTGCCTTCCGTGATCTTCTGGCCCTCAAGATAGAGGTCGATAGGGCCGGGGGACTTGTAGATTCCTCCTCCGTGCACCCGGATCACCTCGGACTTTTCGGGTGCGCAACGCATCCCGCTCGCTGCCGCAAATCTCTCCACGGCCGTCAGGGCCTCTTGAAGGGTCGCCTCTTTTCGCGCTAGGGAGCCCTTGGTGGCCCAGAGCGTGATGTCGTCTGCGTACAGGGCGTAACCTAGGTCGGGGATCTTCCGCAGCTCTTTGGTCAGCGCTAGCATCGCGACGTTGAATAGAATCGGGGAGATTATCGCCCCTTGCGGTGTTCCTTTGTTCGGCACGTCGATCGTATCCGATCGAGTCTGGCCTATTCCGATGGTTGCCGTCCGTCCCGTCAAGGACGATTTAACGTAATTAAAGATGCGCTCCCCGCAGCTGATGTCGTTCATTCCCTTGAGAATGGCCTCATGAGAGATGTTATCGAAGGCCCCTTTTAGGTCGAGTGCGAGCAGGAGGTGTTCTCCTCCCTTCGGGATGTCCTTGAGAACTTCTTCCCTTAGGATTAGGAACGCATCTAGCGCAGAAAGTCCCGGCCTGAAGGGTAATAGCATGGTGTGCGGGAAGGAGGTCACCGTCCTCTATGTAATGTCGGAGGCGGGTTTCGATGAAGTCAGCGAGATGGGACGCAGGGCGTCGATCGCGGGCTTCTTGCCGGGTTTGGGAATGGTCACGATTTCCGCGTGTTTCCACTCGTTCGGTACGTGGCCCTTGCTCCAGAGTTCCTCGTTTAGGTTGTCGGTCAAGTCCTGGATGTGCATCGGGCTCAGGTTTCTAATCATGGCATTGGTGATTTTGTCAACTCCGGGAGCAGTGTTGCGCTGTGAGGCTCGTGCCGCGGCATACACCTCTTCCTCCGTTATGGGACCGTCCAGTTCTGGTCTTGGTTCACCTTCATATTTTAGGAGGCAGGGTTGTATGGGGTCGCTACCTGAAATCAGAAACCAATTGGAGGCCGTTAGTGGCTCTGCTAAGGCTGTTAGAAACAACATTTCAAAAACAAATGAAACACTTGTAAACGTTGTCGATGATATAAACAACCGAATAGGTCGGAACTATATTCTTCAATAGAATCCCCGAAGGAGGGCATGTAAGTTACGTATAGCCTCAACAAATTGCAAAGGCATTCTCCGCTCACTTAGAGATGAACACTGGCATCGCAATGGACCAGGGCCGATATAGTTTTGTGCGTCAAATAATAATAATAATAATAATAATAATAATAATAATAATAATAATAATAATAATAATAATAATAATAATAATAATAATAATAATAATAATAATAATTATTATTATTATTAGTATTATTATTATTATTATTATTATTTACACTTCAAAATCAGGAAGCCATGATCTGCGTAACGCAGACTAATTCAAAAACATTGCTGGCCCCAAAGTATGTCTTCAATACGATTTCTCGCCGCAAATACAACTAGCCCGACAGTGTGGTTGTTTTAAGGATAACCGAGAGTGATCGCTTTTTCTTCCCATTTAGTATGTCGATTCACACGGAGCCATTTACTGCTATGATCTGGTCCCTGACACTGTTGCTTCACTCTCTAAAACGAAAGAGTCGTCTACGGAATGACACTATAGCCAAGCAACCCAATCCTTTCGGCAGAAATCCAATGTCACTGGTTCTGGCAAATTTCAGTCGCATTCATCGCAAAACTGAGGCTCTAAACTCGCCTATTCGCTCATGCTCATCGACACATTATTATAGGAACCGAGATTTGGCTTTTAGATAAGGTTTCTGACAGAGAACTTGCACGTCTTAAACTTTTTTTTACGTTCTTACAAAGGCAGAGCTGCTTCTCGATGCGGCTGTGCAATCGTAACTGTAAAGGAAAAATGTAAGCCGTCTGCTGCAGCGATCTAATCGGCTTTCGAAATAACCTGGATTCCCTCATTTTTAACTGTGGTAACATATGGAAAATTGGTGAACGGCCAAGGATGAGCGCTTGTCTTTCTGTGTTTGCTCCAAGCTGCGAGATACAATGCAAGACTAACTAGTCCAACAGTCAGTCAGTCCCTCTAAAGTATTTCCCTGCTGTTTATTTTGGCGATACGAACGGCATCATTGGAGCATGTTCTTTTCCTGCCGACAGCCGCCCAGAATTCATGTATTTTTTTTAATGTCACGAATTGCCAGATAGGGCAAGCATTATAACTATTCATTGATCTTCGGGCTGACATCGAATATCCAGCCATTGATTTGTGCACATCTTCTGTGATATATAATCATAATCGGCTAGAATGCCTCCATTTCATCCCAAGTCAGCACTCTGACATTAAAATACATCCTATGGACATTGCAGTAACCCCAGCACAGAGCAGACATGCGCACGGTACATTCGCATAAAAGCACTGCTCGCGCTGCCTACACCCACCTACCTACTAACCAGCTTATATAGCCATGGTGTTTTGGCCTGCAGTGTAATACCAGTGGGAACATGTCTCTGTTTCGTAATTTAACAATAAATCTCTTCGGAATGCTTGTATTGGTATATTAAGGGAACAGACACCTCAAAACCACACATACCTGTTAATATAAAATCGCATTTTATAGACTGTCTTTCTACTGGTGACTTACAATTATCAGCATTGTGGCGACATACGACAGCTCATCACCACCAAAAGGTAGCTTTAGATGAACAATACATCCTTTCGCAAACAAAGGGCCCTATAATGTAAAACTATTCCAATCTGTTTTTAGTCCAATCTTATGACGTCAAATTTATGTAATCGCTGACGCAGGCATAGGGCGATGACCCACAGGGTCGTCTGAACAGCCCAATCAAACACTCTCCTCGCTTATAGAAGGTCGCTTTTGTTTGCTTTCAAAACGAATAAAATTGCCTACATTGAGCGGTTTTTCTTATATAATTCGCTGACAAGAGGCCAGTAGCACGCTCAGATGGAGAGGGTTGTAATGGGGCCGAACCAGCGCAGTGCAAATAGATAACCGGATGAGGAGGGTGATGCGGGCGTCTGCGATTGGTCCGCTTCCCCTTATTTAGCTAGCGGTGACTGATGGAAAATCGTGGCGGCGTGCAACGGAAGGTTGTATTAGCGCTAAAACGGATCTTCAGCAAAGAAGAGTTGCCAGAGTGGTGTCGTATACGCTCCGAAAAGGCTCGATAACCTTACACTGCCATGCAAAATGTTTTCTTATGCGCAAGTAAACCCATGGTCTGCGGCACGTGCGAATAGCCAGTGCCTGACTGATTGGCGGGCAGCCATGTTCTATTACTTTCGGAACGGAGCTGTTATCGGCTATTCAGAAAAAAAAATTCAGTTTTGTTCGGCATATTAATGCATTTCGAACACGTACACGTCACTTCGACGCGTTCAGTTCTTACGGTCTTGTGACGTCGCATGGCAGGTAGGCGAAGTGGGCGTAGCCCGAAAACTTTCGACCAATAACAAAGGGCTAATGGTGAAAGGCGCGCAATCAGAAATAATTATTTTTCTTCATGCATAATCAGTGTGTACACATCATATCAGATGGGGAGTTATTGCTGCTCGCGTGATATACAGACGAAGTGGAGGTAGCCCGAACATTTTTTGACCAGTCGTGGGGGGCTGATTGCAGAATTGGGATAGAAAAAGTTTGGTAAAGCTTTAAGTTATAGCACCCTTAGTTTTTGTAATCAAAGCACTCTTACCCACACATTTTTTGCAGATTTATGTTTGGCGAGATAGTGCTCTTGGTGCTCGAAATTGCCCTAAGGATGCAAAGTGGTGTACAGTGTATTCCAATTCCGCTACAGTAAATAAGACCGATCTCTTCTTATTAGGACACTTTGGGCGCCACGAGATAACAGCTATCAAACACACAGCGCACAAGTGCACCCAGAAGATAGCTGTTCAGCGCTAGGAAATATTTGTCCGTTATAACTAGATAATACCCGCTGAGATGCTGGTCCGGCGTTGTACGCGAAGACCACGGTAGCTACATAACAGGGATAACTTTCGACGACAAGGAGGCAAGTACGCCACGGTTGCTTTTTCTTTCGTCCGCGAGAGATAGTGCGGTCTGTGGATTTACCCGTTATATAAATAAAAGACGCGAAAACAAAACAAGAAACGCCAACTAAAAAAAAAAAAAATGCGGCTTTGTCTTGCGCATCAGCGCCTGTGCTGCTGGTTGCTGAGGTTGGTCACGAGTATGAACAGTTCTCCTAACCGCGATGCAAATGTGCGTGACAGCTGCATTTGCGATGCTGGATGGAAATGCCTCAGGAATCAAGAAGAGAGTGCGCCGGCGCTGTTTCTTTTTCTTTTTTTTTATTATCATTTCGCAATTGGCATGTAGCATTCTTACTTCTGGGGATCGCTGGGTGTAAAACACACGCCTTTCTTATTCCAGCGCAGAGATCCACCAAACAGAAACCTGTAGGAGCGAGTGAAAAGAAGAAAACGAAACAGAGCACGCAGTTGCCACGCGGTCGGATATTTCGACAGCCAGCAGGCGTCGCCTAAGCCTCGGGCATTTCTTTTTTGTAAGCTTTGGCGACGCGCGACCCAGTGCCTGCCAGTCCTCCCGCCTTTTCCTCCCACCTTCCCGCAGCTGGCCGTTCGCAAGATTTCACCTACTTTATTTTGTCGGCTCCAGAGAGAAACGCATTTCTGCGGGTCGCCGGCGCTGCGAGGAACGCGCGAGAAAACGGATACGGCTGTTTATGTGCGTGCGTGTCGGCGCTGCGAGCCGCCGAGTAGGTGCGTGCGCGCCTAAGCGCGCATTCACTCGAGCCGGCTTTCAGCGATACGGCACGTCTCTTCGCGGCCGCGCCACGGTCGCAGTATTTACTTTCTCGCCGCCAAGAGGGAACGGGGGTACTTTGGAGGGACGCCGTGGACAGGGCCGCGTCGCACTCGCTCTGGCTTTTCGCGTTCGATGCCGGTGCAGCGCGCGTTAGCCCGGCGTTCGCTTTGTTTTCTGCGGTGTCATTCCTTGGTCCCCCCTGGGACCGGCCTGATGTTGCGTGTGATGAATGTAAACAGGATCGGCCGCCCACCGCCGCTGACGCCGCCGCACGCGCTCTTCGCGGGCCCCAAAGGCGACAGCGGCGCCGGCGTGCGACCGTTTCCATTTTAAGCCGCCGGTTTGTGGCGAGTAGCTCGCGACCTCGGTTTTTTACGTGCGCTCGTCGCGGGCCGCGAGCGTGTTGCGTCGGTGCACACGGAAGAAGCGGCCTGCGTAGGAAGCACATTTTTGCCAGCTGCGCTTCGGGGGGGGGGGGGGGGGGGGGGGGGCGTTGCTTAGAGGCCAAAAAGGACAGCGCGCGCGGAATAAAAACAACAGTGACGTCGCTGAAGAAAAGAGGACTCGTGTAATCAAATTTGTTGGCTGAACGAAATTGAAGAATGTCAGCTTGAGCCGCTGAGGGGTCTCTCAAAAAAAGAAGTGTTCAAGTATCTCCACGAAACGGGCCTGCATGCTTATATTTAGCTACATTATGACGTTATGCAGCGTGGCAAACCAAGCGCAAGAAAAGAAAGTGTCTGGAAAGAATATTCGCTCGGGCGCTTAGCTCCTACTGTGACACTTTCGGCTGCACTTTTTTCACTTCTGCGCGAGTATTTTTTAACACTGTTTTCATGTTTGGTCCACACGTGCTTTCGATTATTTTTAGTGAGTTTGATAGCTAACATTCAGGACAACTCTGTTGGCCCGCAGCTCGCTGTCGTGCAGCTGAAGGTATTTTCGAGAAAATGTTTGGCTAAACGTTCCAAACTTAGCAGATCATTAATAGCTTTAACAAGCTTCATCTTCTGAGCCCTCTTTCTTCAACTGCACTTAACTTCCAAGAATCATTCTCATTGCTTGAGACATCAGGGCGAACGAACAAGGACCCGGAGAATAAAAGACGACACGTGCAGTAAACAACCCAAGTGTTGCTCAGCTGTCGCTTCATCCAGTCTTCGTATTGTTTCATCTTCGCACTGTGCTTCATGACGGATTGACTACCAATTTTCTTTGCAGAAAACTGCCAGTTTGATATTTTCTTTTATGATTAGGTCTGAGGTCACAGGGAACGTCTGACTGCTGTTCCAGTTCCCCATTTTATACATTCTCTTGGTTGTAAAATGTTACCAACTCACGTCCACTGAGGGGACTTAATGCAGGGGCGCGATGGTTCTCTCAATTCTTCTCGACGGTTCTCGCAAAATCTTACGTGTGTCTTCGAAACCTGGGTTCCGTATTCACAAACCTTCCTTACGTAAGGGCCTTTTATAAATGGCTGGTATTCCGAGTTTAACGAAGGGCCAACTTCCACACTGCATGGTAAATGTTCGTAAGTTCCTGTCTCAGGCTATCTCGGAAAGAACAATATAGAGGAGCTGTGCTGCTTCAAAAGGAGTGATGCAGTTATACCCTTCAATTCTCATTTCATTCCTTATGAAACTTAGACGCAATCCCCGGCTTTTATCAGTACATTGCCTCCAGCAAATGCTGCTCGTCATTTGTTTCTGACATCACGACAACAGCCAGCTTTGCGCATCGCTAGCCTGCGTGTAGCAGAAGATCATTAGTGATCCAGTTGCTCACCGCAAACACCTCTTCCAGCCAATTTTCTCTTCTTTTTGTTTGACTTCTCCGAAGCGAGGGAAGTTGTCATTGGAAGATACCGCCAAACGTGGAAGACGTTGTAGTTTGTTGGGCGTCTTGAAGAGGTTTTTCATAGAAGGCGTATTGCGAACACTACCCTGGTTAGGAAGTCAAAGGTACGGACTTGTTAACGGGAAACTCCAGGGCCAGTACAACGACGCAGAAAGTACTGTAGGCGTTCTTGAGGCGCTAGAGATCTGCCACTTGCCAAGACAGCGAATTTGACGTCGCGGTAGTTTATACTCAAGAAAATTTAGAACCGCGAAGAAAAAATATTAAGGTATTTGAATACTTTAGCACCGACATTTCTACTGTAGAATAATATATAAATTTGATCACATTTAGAGGCATTTTCAGGCACATTGCATGTGTTTTGCCTGTTTCTTGCATTGCTTCCCCCCCCCCCCCCCCCCCCCCCCCCATAGTTTTCAGGAAGGTGCTACGGCAATGCCAAACTCAGTTGGAATCGCACAGCACGTTTTATGTAGCGCCGAACCAGATGATCATTCTTCTAAATATCTGCATCACTGCCGAATCTTTCTTGGACGAAGGCCACAAAAGCAGATTGGGAACACTGTGCTCCTGTATGCTTTGGTACATATTCATTAGTTGCTTTGTGTATTAATATTACGGCCGAGAGTTACGTTTCAAAGAAAATAATTTAGAACTTATCCTGAGTTCTCGATGACGTCATGGTAACAAATTAGCCAGTATTCACGTGTCGAGAAAGGTGACGTGGAGATGGAATATATATTCTTTTTTCTTTGTTAGATGTGTGCCTCGTCATACGCGCTCTTTCATAGAGTAAAATTTACATCTTGTAACAGAGGCATTTCATGCTACCAAGGTTAGCTTAACGCAAGCGGATGTTTTGGAGAGAATTCTACAAATTCAGAATCACGCACGCAGGCAGGCTCGTGTTTTCGCCGGCAAAGCAATGAAAAGGGGCGACTGTCCTGTGTCGTGTGCTGTATCCAAGGACGTCCATTCCAGTCCCAAAGAATGCCTTGTTCTACTGCTCCGCCTATAGGGAATGCGGAAAATGCGAAACGGACTGGAGGACTTCAATTGTCACTGCAGCTGCGATGGAGGAGCATTCGGCAAAGTGAATCGCGCGGAGTGGTCGGTGCGGTTTGTGGGCGGAACTCTAGTCGAAGTTCTTAGAAACTGTGGTCCCAGACTCGCGATAAAAATGGAAATTAGGCTCCGTGTCTTCTGAGCCGGGTGAAAAATGGCCGACAAAAACAGTGCACGCCTCCCTATGGGCCGACCGCTGCCGCAAACTCATATTACGGTCATGTCCGCTCCGCTGCCAGCTCCGGAACAAACGCCGCCCACCGCGCGAGCACTTCCCAGGGCGCAGCTCGGTGCTAAAATAAATTGCTTTTCTGGCTTTCAGCTGGCTGAAGTCCGTTTAATTTCAAGTTTGCGTGGAGGCGAGACTCCCGAAACGCTTCACACTCGCAGCTCGACTCGCTTCCGCGCACTGCTTGCGGCGGGCAGTTTCCGAATCACGAGCGTTCATACGAGCACTTTATGCGACTCGGGACAAGCCAGCCATGAAAATCCGAGAGTGCTTTCGGGAAACTCGTCAGCGGTGCGGCGCACTGTTCGAAATCACAGCAGCGGCCACTGTCAGCCTCTCCGGTGCAGCGGATTCCGTGCTGTCGAGAGCTGCGTACGTCCACTGCATCGCTTTTTCTTGGCACACGAGATGAATGCATTCCCTTCTGGCGAAGGGCAGGGCGCCGCGTAAACTTGGCTTGAGTAGAGGGAAGTGTTGATAGGGCATTAATCCAGAAGCGGAGAAATGCGGGTTCGGTTCCAACTGGGCAGAAAGCTGAGATCATCTGCGTCTCACTCTTGGTCAGTGGATTCGCTATGCTCTTCCTATGCCCGTCCCAACTGATTCCGATGCTTTATTATGTATGTGTGTGCTCATTGCTTCAGTTGCTTTCGTAAAATGAAAAAAGAATGCCTGAAGAATTGGAGACACGAGAAAAGTGACGACGAATGAAGACAACAGAGAAGTTAAGAGAGCCTGTCATATAGCTTCAACGATTTCTTAGGACTGGTAAGGGTAATATACTTACTTTGCAGGTTTGTTTCATCTAAATATCTACCGTTCAAAGTGTTATGGAACCAAACTTCTGCAACTCTGAATATTGGCATGCTGAGAGACGAAAGTCACCGCCTCGTAAATAAAGAACGAACGAACGAACGAACAACAACAACAACAACAACAACAACAACAACAACAATAAATGAAATGAAATGAAACAAATTAAATGCTAGTCGGCGCAAATGACAGATGCAAGCGGAGGTGAATGCGTGAGTTTTCTAATAATTTCATGTAACTGTCGTAAGCTGTTCAATAAAGTAAGCTCACCTCTCTATGTGGAGCCGTGAACCTTCCCTGAACATATCGCTCGAAAACTGCCTAATTGTCTTGTACCTAAAGTCGCCAGACACAGTTTATTTACTCGGTGCAATAAGAAGCCTGGTAATGTGCTTTTTTCACAAGCGTGGTTACTAATGTAATACTGTAATTTATGTGCCAATTCAATTAGCCAGTGTATGTTGTAAGATAACTGAACATATTGTGCTACGATATATTCAAGGACCTTGAACATATTAATTAGCACCCAATTGAGGATGGTTTCAGGTGAACCATCCTCATTTAAAACATTATCGCTATCACTATTTTCCATTTGTCCTTGGGAACAGATTTTTTTTAAGACTCAGAGAGAGAGAAAAAAAAGCCTTTGACGCTGTCCCACATGACAGTTCACGTAATTCACAAATAGCCTTTTTTGGGGCACTCCAGCCGTATATTGAAACGTAGACATGATTTCTACTTCTATGACCATCAAAAATGAGTTGTGATGAATGGGTAGAGCATATCAGAGAGCATATCTGCGGCGTCCGAAAAGCCACGAGGCTCCCTTTTGATTCTTTTTTACAGTAAGCTTCTGTACTCGTGCTATCATACTTCCATACCTTATTTGCTGTCAACCATCCGCTCCCACTATTTATCTCTTATGTGATGTGGTTTTTTTGCCAGATATCTTTCATTATAGGTATATTCTTAATTTTTTATCCTTTTCGGAACATGTTTAATCCTCTCTCTGTGCATCCCAGTCCGGGCAATGATGTTCTAATGAAGCGGGAAAAAACTAACTAACTAACTAACTAACTAACTAACTAACTAACTAACTAACTAACTAACTAACTAACTAACTAACTAACTAACTAACTAACTAACTAACTAACTAACTAACTAACTAACTAACTAACTAACTAACTAGCTAGCTAGCTAGCTAGCTAACTAACTAACTAACTAACTAACTAACTAACTAACTAACTAACTAACTAACTAACTAACTAACTAACTAACTAACTAACTAACTAACTAACTAACTAACTAACTAACTAACTAACTAACTAACTAACTAGCTAGCTAGCTAGCTAGCTAGCTAGCTAGCTAACTAACTAACTAACTAACTAACTAACTAACTAACTAACTAACTAACTAACTAACTAACTAACTAACTAACTAACTAACTAACTAACTAACTAACTAACTAACTAACTAACTAACTAACTAACTAACTAACTAACTAACTAACTAACTAACTAACTAACTAACTAAGTTAATATATAGAGAAGGGAAGAAAGAAGCAAGGTGTGAAGAAAAAAAAAGATTCAGCAGACTTGGCCGATTTCTGCGTTTCTGAACTCATTTAAAGCGGCGGCAGCGCGCTCTCACAGCGGACACTGCCGTCTTCTCGAGAACAACTTTTGTGCGATGCACACAACCTCGTCTTTATCCGTGGCCCCCGAAATACATGAACAGACACCACCCCTCCCAGAGTCGGCGTGGCACGCAAAATCACGCACAAATTGCCGACCTAAAATGTTGCGCTCAAGAGCCATGGTTAGCGCGTCCCGCTATCAACTATACAGTGCCGGCGGGGCATGACTTCTATAATTTTTTCTCCACCAAATGGCGCTGATAAGAAGAGTGTGACAAGATGGTGTGGCGGACAAACGGAGACGGCTGCAAACCCAGTTTCGAGTTTTTAACTGCTGTCGCAAGGAAAACATTTGCTACTGTAACAATATAGAATGTGATTCAGGTGTAGGGCCTTGCACAAGCGCAGCGATTTAGCGTCATGAACTTTCTCCAATGGCCTCCCGCCTTTTTATTTGCAGAAAAACAAATTAAATCATTATACCGGGAATCATCTGTATGTGTAAGAAGTAAAAATTGTTGTTAAAATAGAATATTGTGTCGCTTTTTACACAACTGAAAGATAAACGATGGGAACTGTTACGCTTGCAGTTTGAGCACCGGACCACGGTAACATTAATATTTTCGCCGCGTTTCGCTTGTTGATTCAAGAGTGTGTTTTTTCTATATTTTTTTTTTATTTTCATCTTTCGTTTTTCTGATTTCTTTTGCCCAGCGGCCGGATACATTTTTCAATATGTTACTCGTGACAGCTACTCGCTCTCCATTATCATTGTTGGCTCGCGCTTGATTATCATCGCCTTGAAAAATGCGACTGGCTGGTGTCCGTCGTTATAAATTGTCCTTGCGCTCAGCCGGGTTCATGAATTCAAAACCCTCCAGCCTTATTGGTTGCAAGCTTTCTTCTTTGCAAGACAGGATTGCTATGCAGGAAAAACACGCTTTACAGTAAAGTAAAGTGTATTGTTGGGAGCTGATCAATTGGCTACTCATTGCACTGTTGATTAAAACATGTAGCTGTGTTTTAAGAAAATATATAATATAGAAAGTAAATAAACACTCAGTTAGGTTTGTTTGTATTTGTCATAGAACGCAAAAGGGACCAGAACAACTCGCTCATACCTGCAGGTTGTAAGGCAGAGAGGGCGATCTGATTGAGAGCCTTTGCAAAGGTCGTAGGGCTTAAAGTAGCACAGTGCTGTACTTTAGGGTCACTTCTGTCGGTATGTGATAACAAGGACCAACATACCTGAATTAAAACACCAACTCACTTCATAGATTGCTGTCGACAATCTGTAGTTAGCCTAAAAACGCACCGGAACGACTATAGATGTGGGCTTCTGCGCTTTTCACTCAAGATGGGCGGGTGGGTAAACTTTTTTCTACACTCCGGCTGTCCTAACTCTTTAGTTGGCCTTGATGCCCTAGAAATAATTTTAGTACAAAGTCTCTGTACCCCCACGCTCACAGCTGTGAGGTTTTGACCAAGACGTCAGTTCAGGTACAACTGCAATGGGGTAAAAACTAGCAGCTACACATTCGATTTGGACGAAATAAAGGCAGCGTACAGTTTTTTGTTTTGTAATTCGGCAGCACGCATCTAGTGACAATTTTGTCGGCAAGCAATATTATAATTTACATAGAATTTAAAGAAGGAACGAACATTTGTCAGCCATGAAGAACGAGCTGAAAGCCAGCCTAGCCCCATTGAAAAAGACCCATACGTGTCGTATCATAATTCTATATGGTCATACAAGTTCATTTGGGAATATCCTGATTTTCATATGAACCCATGTGATTATATAGGATTATGAACACTGGGCATGTGGGCCATATGGACTCTTTTAATGGAAAATAGCATCCACGACATATGACAACATTCAGCATGCTGTTCGACTACTTCTTTTGGATTCTTTGATTCTTCTCAGTGACAGGCGGAAAAATTGTGTTGGAAAGCTGAGAAATTGGGTAGAAAGCAGATCTTTTGCTTTTTTGTAATAATTGGTGGAGATAATTTGTGCAGGTGACGGATAATTTTTAATCCTTGTTGTACACACGGTGTTGCAATTCAACCTCTCTGACATAACGTATCACGACAGGTTTCATAAAAATAGATCGTGGGAGAAATTCGAGTTCTTTCGGTCAGCAATATGGTTAGCCAGACTTTAAAGAACTACTTCCAAATAACTTTCCATGGGCACCAAATCAATGCGGCATCGAGTTTTAAAAATACGGGAGCAGAAAAACAAATTATCAGTACACAATAACGATTACATCAATGGGACACGTTTAACAATACATTTCTGAATAACATGTGCTAATCTGTTTGAACGTGGAGTGCCATTGAGACAGAGTTCTCCCTGTGCAGCTCACTGTCGTAGATCCTACAGGAACGCCAATTACTTTTCCGTGCACTGAACCAAAAGTGGGCTGGTTCCCATGTTTGTTTCGCACTTTATTTAAAAGGGGGGTTTCTATATAAAACAACCTACAAAGGCGCTTTGCATCTACTGAATGGGAATTTCATTCAACTAATTTTGTTGTGGCTTTCAATCTCAGCCATCAGATAACTTTACGCGGATAAAATGGTTGGACGCACGCTCTACAGTCAGCCAGTTGCCTTCTTTTGTCACCTCGTGAGCGCGTCTTTGCCCATTCAGTTCGCAGAATGTCTCAGCGGGACAAAAGCACATGCCTCGTTGTACCGCGACTCCAGAACGCCGCCACCGGGAGGGAAGGCCGAAGGTAGCAGGAGGTTGCTTTGTTGTATACTGCTACCGAGACACGCCGGCTTGGCAAGGGACAAAGGGGCAGCGACAAAAAAGAGGCCTGCGAGCTCTTTACGGTAGCCTCTGTATAATTCAGTGGCTTGACGGCAGCGCGCGTAACGCGATCTATGTCCCTAACCGCTCGTGCCACCCCGGCCCCGGCGGGTCTATTAGCTCTTTCTTCCTGATCCAAACTACCCAGCGAAGGAGCCGCGCCGGCGTTCCGCCGCCACGCAGCTCGGTAAGCGGGACGTTAATATGCGCGCTGGCGGTAATCAAGAGGCGCTCAAACCGCGCGTTGTCCGCCGTTGCCGTAGGGAGGGCCAATGGGGCGTAGTAATTGTTGGCAAGTTTACAGTCCCGCATCTTCTTGGCAGAGGAGGAATCGTCTGAGGCGAACCACTGGTGCAACAGGAACGCCGCCGTGACAAGCTCGAAAATCAGGTGGCATTTGTCCGCGTCATAAATTGGCCTTGGAGATAGCACAAAACGAAAAAGAAAGAAATAATAAGAATAGTAAATAAAGGTAATTTATTTTTCGCCGTATTCTACGCGCTTCAGCTTTTAGGCCTCATCTTGCTTGTTGGCTCCTCGGAGAGAGAGCACACGTACGCTCAGTGGTAAAAAAGTGCGGCCATAACGGCCAGTTCGTTTGAGATAGCCTCCTCAGGCAGAGCGGAAGCGAGCTGGAAGAGAAGAAAGTTGGAGATAGCGAGACATTGGAGGAGCAACTGACCGAAAGGCACTTACTGAAAAGGATAGCTCGGTCAGTGGAGAGCGCTACAAACACGCTACGTTGCTCTTGAACTCCGAGATGCAGGCAGTCGAGTGCCACCCCAAATATATTTTGCGGATTCGACTTGCCATTTGCCGTTCGTATGAGCACACTATAATAAAGATGTAAGCGAGGTGGAGATAATCGCTCGACTGGAAAACATAAATTCGTTTTTGTATTCCATGAAGCTGGCGCGTTTTAGCGATTCACGGCTTTTAAACATTTGTGCCCTTCGGACGTGAAGCAGAACTTCAGTAAGAGGGACGAGCTGAGCATAACACAAAATAGTATCCGCAACGGGTAGAGTCCACCAAGGAGTGGTGACAAAAGTGAAAAGCTCTTGACATGAATAACATGTAGCCATGTGGTCACTGCTAACAGATTCAGCTGCCATTTTTTTTTATTTAGCAATACTGTAAGCCTTTACAGGCTCATACAGGAGTGGGTCATACAAATAAAACAAAAGCTTATGGGCCAAAACAAGAGAAAGCAATGAAATGGGGTAATTATTATAATGTAAACAAATAAGATACAAGCAGAACAAAGCGATCACAGAAAACAGTGCAAGGCAGCTAATACAGGCAAGGGGAACAGCTGTGTAAAGTGCAGACGTGATGGCGGACAATCAAAACATAGTTGCGCAGTATAACGTTGTAGCAGAGCACTAAACAATCACAAGCAGACCTACTCATAGAAAAGTGCACGTATTTTGGTTTCAAATTGCTTGATAGAGTCAATATGCGCAATTTCTTCTGGCAAATGGTTCCAGGCTTCAATTGCACAAGGAAAAAATGAATATTTAAATATGTTGCAGTGCGCAGAAAAAGCATGTCTTATGCATTTATTATGATTTATTCTTGCCGAATGTTGGAAGGGTGGCCTGATGTACATTGTTTTGTCTATGTTTATGCGCCCGTGATAAAGAAGGAAAAGAAACTTCATGGCAGTGATACGCCGTCCTGATATTAGAGTCGCTATGTTTGCTTGTTCACGTAAAGCAGTGACGCTGTGATACGGTGAGTACCTGCAATAAATAAAACGGAGTGGCATGCGCTGTATTCTATCTAGTTTATCAATGAGGTAAGACTGGTGCGGGAACCTTACAATACTGACATACTCGAGTATCGGCTGAACGAGGGTTTTATACGCAGTTAATTTGACATGAGATGGTGCTGCAGCCAATTTCTGACGCAAAAAATTGAGTTGCCTGAATGTCTTTGCACAAGTGTTATCAATGTGAGTGTCCCATTTGAACGAGATCGAGAATGTCACACCCAAATATTTTACAATATCTGACCTTATTATTGCTGTGCCCAATATATTGTAAGCGAATATGTCAGGTACCTTTTTATGTGTAAAAGTGATGCATGCTGTTTTACTGATGTTGAATTTCATTCCCCACCTTTCACACCAATTTGCAAGGCTGTTTAGTGAGGTGTTTAGTTTCATTTGATCGTCCAGTGACCGAACAGTTGTGTAGACAACACAATTATCTCCAAAACGACGTACTGTTACGTCAGGCTCAACACATGATGGGATGTCGTTGATGTACAAAAGAAAGAGCAATGACCCCAGCACGGACCCGTGTGGCACATAAGAAAAAAACCTCAAGGCTCTTACTCAGCATTCTTTATCGATAGATATTGTGATCTGAGTGGGAGATAAGACGCTAGCCATGCAACAGTGTTAGATTCAGTGCCAATTAGTTTAAGTTTTCAATCAGTACGCGGGGAAGTACGCGATCGAAGGCTTTGGAGAAATCTACGAATATGGCGTCTCCTTGAAGTCCGGAATTGATTTTCTTTGCGAAGTCATGAGAAATTTGCAATAGCTGTGTTATCGTGGAAAGGCCCTTCCTGAAACCATGCTGTTTAAGGTATATGTGGCTATTGTTTTCTAAGTAACTAATAATGGATTTGTTAATAATGGGCTCCATTAATTTGCAGCAGCAGCTTTTTCGAGAAATCTGTCGGTATGTGTCTATGTGCAACCTATTGCTACCTTCGTGAATGGGGATTACTTTTGAAACGATTTTGTAATCTGTAGTCGATTATCAGGCGTCCTCCAGCTGTCCATATTTGAGGGCCGTCCTATGCAGTCTTGGATTTTTTTTTTTTAATGTGGTGGTGAAGGATACACTGACGACTCAGTAGTCGGCTCCGGTGTCTGCAAGAGCGGCGACTTAGTGGCCGCCGAGAAGCACGTCGAAGTTCTTTGTCTTGCGTTGCAGTTAGGGCACGGCGTTGGGTCAGGGCTGCGTCGCGTCGCTCCAGTGATGTTGCGTCAGGTCATGAGGTCTTCTTTAGGCAGCGTTTTCTTGGCTTCCAGGCTTCGTTAGGGCGGCGTCGTGCCGTTATACGTAGTAGAGAGGATTCTTTCGGCGTCTTTGTTGGCGGCATCTTCGGAATTTCAATCGCAACCGTACCTCCATTGGTTGCTGCTTTTAGTTTTCCGGATATGGGCTAACTGACCGACCACACGGGTGTGACCAATGTACGGTCGGCGCTGTGGCAACAGATGGTGTCCTAGTGACGGTGAGCGGGAAGGTCGTCGGGGTCTTCATTCCATTGCGGCGAGGTAGTGGGCATCTGCGTGGGCATCTTCGGAATTTCAATCGCAACCGTACCTCCATTGGTTGCTGCTTTTAGTTTTCCGGATATGGGCTAACTGACCGACCACACGGGTGTGACCAATGTACGGTCGGCGCTGTGGCAACAGATGGTGTCCTAGTGACGGTGAGCGGGAAGGTCGTCGGGGTCTTCATTCCATTGCGGCGAGGTAGTCGGCGAGGTCACCTGGTCGTTCGCCTTTTAGCGCGACAGCGTTAAGGAGCTCGTGTCGCAGAAAAGCCGGTGTCGTCGGCATCGGAGTCGGCGTCGGCGGCATTGGCCGTGAGCGATAAATCCCGGGAGGCACTTCATGAATAAAAAACAACTTGCAAGATGGGCTCGGTGGGAATCGAACCAGGGTCTCCGGAGTGTGAGACGGAGACGCTACCACTCAGCCACGAGTTCGATGCTTCAAAGCGGTACAAAAGCGCCTCTAGTGAATGCGGTGTTGACTTAGAAACGTGCCGTAGAAAGTTATACTGCGGTGTATATCGGTATTTATGGGCATGTAACTTACAGTAGTCGCAGTTACACGAGTAGCGAAGTACGTTTCCGCTACATTTCTTCTACGCTTTGCGAACACGCAGAGCCATCTTGCGGCAAATACAGAAGACCCCCTCCTCGCAATGTGCGGCGCTGCCCCGACACGTGGCGCGCCACTCGCCCGCTTCTCCCCTTCGGGCCATGCGGGGACCGGTGCGAGGATGCCCCACTACCCTTGCGTTTAATAAGTTTTCTCGTTCTCTCCCCTTCCAACTTCACTCGTCACTCGCACCCTCGCGTTTTGGCGACGTGGCTCCTCTTTCCGCTCAAAGCGCTATTCCTAGGTGCAGCGTCCGATGCGGGACGCCTCTGACCTGATCGCTGCGCCGTAGCGCGTCTGGTGGGAAAGCGTCCCCTGCGATGTGTGCCGAGCTGCTTCCGAGGAGTCATGCGTCTGCGTGGTGCTCCCAAGCGAGATAGAGGACAATCCCATCGAGGCGTCAGCCCGGCTTTCCGTGCTGATCATGACGTTTGGCTCGCGTAGATAATTTCTCTCTCCGAGACACCGAGTTCTTTGGTTCGTTCCGCTTGCTCAGGCGCACGTTTCGTTGCCGCGCCGAACGCTGCGTTGCTCGGCGCTCACCGCGTGATTGGTGGGTGCAAAGTCCGATGCAGGGCGCCTCATAAGTGATCGCTGCGCCGTAGCACAATGTCTTACACCCCTTGGCGGGTCGACGGGAACGCTATCGCGTTCCACTCTTGAAGGCGAAGCTTAAGCGTCCTCCAATTTTTTGTGAACGCGGAGCCTTGACGGCGAATCCTCGTAGTGCCAACTCGCGGTATGGGCATCGGCGGTAGACATGCCCCGCTTCTCCGCAGTGATAGCAGACTGGGCGGTAGTCGGGGGCACGCCGAATGTCTGTCGTCGTCCTTGAGGCGTTGCGTGGGCTCACGGACTGGTGGGCTGGCGGGCTGACGGGCTGACGGCGGCGGCGGCTGGCGACGGAATTGCGGCGCTACTGGCCTCTGCGCGCAGAGGGAACGGGAACTTGACGGTACGCGTCGGTGGCGCAGAACATCGCTTCAGGATAGGGCTGTGGTGATGCGGGAACTTCTGGAATTTCTAGTGACTGCTGATGTTCTTCCTCGACTATATCAGCGAACGAGGCCACCTGAGGCTGCGACCTTTGGAACAAGTGCAGCTCATCCCGTACGATCACTCTGATTCTCTCGCGCAAGTCGTCGGTGCCTAGTACTTGAGCTTCGGCGTAGTTTGTTGTCAGCGCACGGCGGTTGTATTGCCTGGCGCTCATTTTAAGTGTCTTCTTGAAGGTTGTGGTTTTCGAAACAAACTGAGCGATGGTCTTGGGTGGGTTGCGTATCAATTCGCGAAGAGCTCTTCTTTCACACCCCGTATCAGGAACCGAACAGACTCTTCAGACATGTCGTGGTCGACATGGCATCGAGGCACTCTAGAGTAGGTGAGTCATCTCCGCTAAGATCGCGATGTTGTCGTTCGGTAGTTGCATTCGGGTTAAAAAAAAAAAAAAACTTCGGCCCATTTCTTGCGTATGATACTCGTGGAGGTCTTCAGGAAGTTCCCACAATATAGGTCCCACGTCGCTAGGGGGGTCTGTCTGTTGTCGAAGTAGATCTAAGCAGCGTCAACTAAAGAAAAGTATGCATGGCGCAACTTGTCTTCGCGCTCCAGGTTTTGAACGTAGTGGTCCTCGTATTTCTCCACTCAGCTTTCAGGGTCTTCAAACGATGACACACGGATAGTCGGCGGGTCCCTCCCCACGACTTTTCTGGTTGTCTCATGTAGAAGTCCGTGCTCCCGGGGCAGGTTCTGTCGCCTGTGGCTAGCTCGTTGGTCCAGGGCGATGTTGGTGTTGTTTTCAGACTTTGGTTTATACGGGCGCGTACGGTACATGAACGCAAAAGCACCTCCACCGGATGTCAGGTTGTAGTGACAGTGAACAACAGTAGCACACCAACTAACACGAAACCAACTTCTTATACAGCGAATAGTGCCCTGCAGTACTGTTAATACTCAGCACAATGATGGCAAGGAGCGCACTCGTGGATCGTCGAGACATGATCTGCGGGTCAAGCGCGTCGGCTTTTATACATTGTAAAGTGGAAGCTTGGGCGAGTTGGTGATTCAATATCGACATGTGTACACAGCGCAAAAGACGAGGACAGAAGACGAGGACGTTCTGTGTTCTTTCTTCTGTCTTAGTCTTTCCCGCTGTGCAGATATCTCGATATTTATACATGACTCGCCGAAGGTACCAGCGTAATCGCCGGCGCTCGCGTACCTTCCAGAAAGTACAACGCAATTCGCGCCGCGCATACAGTTTTATTACACAAGGGGCCTTATAACGTAAAACTATTCCAATACGTTTTTATTCCAATCTCCTGACGTCAACTTTGCGTAACCGCCGACGTAAGCATCTGGCGGTGACCCGGAGGGTTGTCTGAACAGACCAATCAAACGCTCTCCTCGTTCATAGGAGGTAACTTTTGTTTGCTTGATAAACGAATAACAATGCCTACACTCAGCGGCTTGTCTTATCTGATTGGCTGACAACAGGCGAGGAGCACACTCAAGTGGAGAGGGATTCGATCGGGCCGAGCCAGTGCACTGAAAATTGATAACCGGATCAAAAGGGTGGTGCCGGCGTCTGCGATTAGTCCACTTTCCCTAACTTAGCTTGCGGTGGCTGGTCGAAAATCGCGGCGGCATGCAACGGAAGCTTAAAAATGATGGTAAAACGGATCCTCCGCAAAGAAGAGTTGGAAGAACGAGGTCATAAACGTGCCGAAAGTGCTCGAAAACGTTACACGGCCACGCAAAAAGTTTCATAATACGCAAATAAACCCATGCTTTCCGGCTGGTGCGAGTAGCCGGTGCCTGAGCGATCGGCGGCAGCTATCTTTTATTCCTTTCGAAACGGGGCAGCTTGCGGCTATTCAGAAGAAAATTCAGTTTTGTTCGGCATATTAATGCATCTTTAACGCGTACACGTCACTTTGACGTAGGGAGTATTCGCGGTTTTGTGATGCAGCGTAACAGGCAGGTGAAGTGGGTGCAGCACGAAAACTTTTGACCAATAGCCGAGTGCTAATCGCGAATAGGCGTCGAATCAGAAATAGCTATTTTTCTTTTGTTCGGTCAAATCATGCATAATCAGTGTGTACACGTCATATCACATGAGGAGCTATCGCGCTTTTCGTGACGTCGCGTGACAGACAGGTGAAGTGGGTGTGGTCCAAAACAGTTTTTGACCAATCGCGGAGGGCTGATTGCAGAATTGAAATAGAAAAACTTGGAATAGTTTTACGTTATAGCGCCCAAGGTTCAGCGAGAACATAGACAACAGACAGAACCAACGATAACATTCGAGTAAATTCCAAATCATGCAGGCGCGTCTTGCGCTGAACGATAACTTTAAGTTGTTAGCGAGTGAAATGCAATGCCAGGAAGAACATAAGCAAGTACACGTGTCAATATCTATAACTGCAGAAGTAAAACATTTCATATACGACATGTATACACAACAAGCACGTATGCCTCATGGCAGTTCGGTAGCTTGCAAATTTAGCTTGAACCTGTACTCAATGCGGCTCGAAACGCCTCACGTCTACGTTATTGTTCCAGTCTTTATCCTCGGGGCTTGGCCTTTTCAGATCGTGGATACAAGAGTTGGCTTTCTTGATGCTCCGTTAACTGGGAAGCATGTAAATTCGGCCAAATGAAAGCAACAGACAGCGAGAGAAAGCGGAAACGGTGGTATTACGTGAGTTATCGAGTACAACATCAGCATTGGGGTTTATGAATGTGAAAGTGTTCCTACGGTAGTTCTTAAGCTGTTGACATTGATGGCACGTGAAACTAACCATGAAACTTACGGAGAAAGGGATACGCAGGGGAACCCGAGCTTGAGATTTCGTTATGAACAAACTCACTTTGGTTTAAAGGCAGCTACATTATTGTTTTTCCTTTGTTCACCCTTCTTTGAACTAATTCATGGCGAGATTTTCGCTCAGCGCGGTGTTTACACACAAAACAGTCGAGCTGAGTAACTATACATAGGCTCCTCTTTAGGCCTTCGTTAATCGCTCTGAACACGGTCCCTGCCCGCGTGCTGCAATGGGAGGCCTCTTTCAGCAGGCCTGCGGGCTTCTAAGCCGGCTTCGTCTCGGAAAGAGCGCGCTGCAGAAGGAAACAAACATCCACAAAGTTGGCGACGCGCCTTGAACTAATCCTTGCAAGAAACCGTGGCTGATAATACCGACGCAGCGACGCATTCAAGAAGGTTGCTAGGGTCAAGGAGTTGAGCTTCGCTGAGTTAAATAGAGGCAAAAAAAAAAGAAAGAAATGTAATTGCGAACTTAAAAGCGCCCGTGAAAAGAAAAAATGAAGCGCAAATTCGAGAGGCTTTATAATTTTCCATTTCAGCTGGGAGCGCTTCATACTTAATCCTGCTTCGCCTCGCCCCTGATAGGAGAAGCTTTGATATCTACTCTGTCCAGGGGTGCGCCTTTTTCTTATAGTAAAGTGGGATGTGAAGAGAGATGAAGTTACGTATAAGTGCAACGAACGTACAGATAAAATACCCAAACATAAAAGCTCTAAGTAAAATTGAGCTTATCTGCTTGGACTTCCTGAGACGAGCTCTCGGCCGGCCTCTTTTGTCCACGTATTCGCTATAGTTCGTGCCACGCTCGCTGCAAAGCGAAGCGCAATAGCCATGTGGCCGGTCGCAGCAGTAGCCTTGGATACGAAAGTAAAAAGCATAAAAAAAGCACAATTGATTCGTCTAGCCTCGCATCAGGGCGAGTGTATGTAGACAAAGAATTTGGCAGTAGTAATATTTCGTCGCTTGAGCGTTCGTCGCAGTTATTACGTTGTCTTCTAAATCGAAATTATTGGCTTCTTGCCTCAATTACTGCATTACCGCAACCAGACTTGGCGAAATAGTGCATATTTAAAACCTTCAAATACACATAAGCACAAAACCCAGTGTAAGAGGTTTTTTTTTTTCAAATCGTATCTTTTATTTTACAGCGTAAAGAGCACGAGGTAACGCATTGCTAACATTAAAGTCTCCGTATTTCCGATTGAAGCACACCCGCGCCGATAACACGGTAGCTATCGCACCGGCTTCGCTATCTACACTCAGAAATAGAAACTAGGAACTTACTCGATTCATGTGATTTGATACCAGAGTCGCACATCACACCCTGTCTTATGTAGCCATACTTGTAGCATATCTTGTTATGAATGGTCTTGCCTCAACTGAATGTAAATAATTATTTATTTATTTATTTGTGGATTTACAGAGTACAAATATGGGCCTGCACAAGCCAACAAATGGCTCGTGGGGTGAAAAAAATTAAATTATGGCGTTTTACGTGCCAAAACCACTTTCTGATTATGAGGCACGCCGTAGTGGAGGACTCCGGAAATTTCGACCACCTGGGGTTCTTTAACGTGCACCTAAATCTAAGTACACGGGTGTTTTCGCATTTCGCCCCCATCGAAATGCGGCCGCCGTGGCCGGGATTCGATCCCGCGACCTCGTGCTCAGCAGCCTAACACCATAGCCACTGAGCAACCACGGCGGGTGGCTCGTGGGGTGGTGCTCGGCAGCAAGGGACAAGTCAGAGCATGCACCACTGTCGGTTCACATCACGAAATAACTGGACTAGGGAACAGGCACGAAGAAAAGGAAATAAATCAAGAATACAAAACAAAGATGACAGACGTTACGTCTTTGCGACTTATTAAAGAGAAAACACTAATTGGGTGGTCATTTAGAACGCTTGGCACATAGAAAGCGCGAACACCTTCACCGTATCTACTGTCCGCACTCTGGGCAAAATGAAATGATCTCGTGGACGCAATGTTCGAGCAGGGACATATGGGAGGCAGAATTGATTGTTCCACAGGTACGTAGGGACAACACTTTCTTTAAATATCAGCCTGAACGAAGGCATACGTGAGCACAAAAAACAGACTAGAATTATTGAGAATAGAACTTTCGTGAGTTGGACAATTAACTGGTTGGGTCAAAGTAAATGACAAGGACATGTCGAAACCGATTCACAAAGCTGTCTATCGTGACCAGTTGACTTGGGCCAATTTCTCATTGTGCAGCCTATGCTCTGCAATGTAGTTTCTGACAAGGCCAAGAATATCGCCAGTGGCATCAGGATGATGATAAATTGCGCCCATTGCAACAACCAAGGCTCCAACCTTGACATTACACCATAGTGACTCATTACCAGGAAGGTCAGGTAGCAGGAAGAAATCAATGCCTTTAATAAGAAAAATCGCTACGCCACCCCCTCGGCCATCAACTCTGGCCTTTCTTAGCACAGCGTAACCTGGGGGCGTAAATTCGCTGCCTGATATTGCAAAGTGCAGCCACCTTTCTGTAATCCATATTAAAGTAGGGTTATGTGATACAGTGCAAATATACGCCCTTGTTGACAAGGCTTCGCGCATTCATGTTCAAGACTGTTAGCTGCTTTTCAGGAGGCAGTCAGTCAGTGCGCCGAGAGACTGGTGCTTTGAGAATACAGTGTTTCAGGTCGTCCTACTTGTAGCGAACGTTATTAATAATCAGGGGCCGAATCTTATAACGGTTCGGTTGGGGAACCGTTCCTTTGGCCTCACCTGATTGGCCGAAATTTTGATACGTCACAGGTCGTCAGAGGCAGCGGGGCGGTATCGCAATTTTTGAATACGTCACGCATGTGTCAATCATCTTCAAAGCGAACCGGTCGTAGGAACCGGCGAAGGGGTAGTCCGCTTTGGGTTCCGTTGCTGTGGCTTGGCTTTGGCTTGTGACCCTGGCCGCGCGCGCCGGTCGCGCGACCCCGGAGACACGCGGGCGTCGCGCGCGCGTGCGTTGGTTGCTTCGGAGGCTATTACTTGCCTTCGTCGTCTGCTTGGCGTTCCTCTTTCGGTGTCGACCACGGCTGGAAGCGCGATACGCGTTCGAAGAAGTGACGGATAATGAGTTGCACCGCCCTTGCTGGCTTTCTAAGTAAACCTTTTGCAGGCTACGCTATCAAATGGAGGGGACTCGGGTGGAAGCGTACGAGTGGCCATTCCACGCAGAGGAAGGAATATTGCGCGCTTCGGTTCATCGCCACCGGCCTGCAGCTCCCAGAGGTCGGTCGGACGTGAAGCATTCATCGGAATGACCTAGATCTCTGCTGCCGTTGCTCTCGCAATTACTGTGTTGGCCGGTTGAAGGGCTGGGTCAGCTTTCCCGTGACCTCAGCTTCAAAGCCAATGCCAAGGAGATATTTGCATGGCGACATCGAATTCTCAGTGCTATCGCCAGCGTGAATAGCTCGCAGATCGCCGTTCAGCAGTCAGAAGGGTTCAACCTAGGCTGGTTCAGCACTTCCTTCGTTCGGCTGATAAAACTATACAGTCAGGACGGGAAGATATTGTGGAGATCTCTTATTTGGCTGCCTTCTTTTTCTCTGGTTCGGGAGTGCCGCACTTTGTTACTCAATTTTACGGCACAGCGCGCACCGTCAGCACCACACTCTTCGATTTGACTTCGCGCAGGCAATGCAGGGCCCGTGTATCGTAATGTTCGATTTCAACTTCCATTGCTTTTACCACGCGACGCGCCGTAGGGCTTATCGCAGGGACAGCGGCAGCGCGGCGGCGAGCGAGTCGTGTCCGAGCCGATGACGAAGGGCGAAAAAAGATGGAAAATTGATATAGTCGGCTAGTAAAGGTGTCCCTAAGAACCAGTTCACGGTTTTGTCGCGCTCGCTACTTGAGAAGTGCCGGCAGTGCGTTCCTGTTGCGTGCATCGTGCGAGCTCCTGGTAGCAGACGACATAGCTTTAACTCATTTACGCTTGCGATACCACCTGTGGGCTGAGAATAAAAAAGAATGACATTAATAAATTACTTCTATATTGCGTAAACGCCCGGCACCACACGTTTATACTTCAGAACTTGGCGTATAATATTTAATTTATATTTTACATTTATTTAGCAAGCAGGAACATTCTGCAATTCCTCGATTAGCTCGTCATATAATGACGTACACTTCAGAGGTGGCACCCTCTCATCTATTGGTCGCGTCCTCCCCCTCTTCCACCGCCGGCTTGGGAGTGGCACATCTAGTGACGTAAGCGGCGAAGCGAACGGTTCGTATTCCGAACCGTTATAAGATTCGGCCCCAGGGTATCGCAGCGCAGCAGAACTGATTTTGCACTGTTTCTTAAATCAGACGAGTCCTGTCATAGATTACTGCACAGCAGGCGTACACGGGCAGAGAAATCCTCATTAATAGATAGGTCTCGGTGAATTTTTAAATACTTCAAGTTTAGTCCTGTAATTGAGCAGTTTTATTATCACAGGTCGCCCTTTATCCCGCCTATGAGTACGGAGCCTGTGACAGCACCCTATAACATCGCAATGAACGCCGAGCTTGGCTGATAGAAGGTCGCTGACGGATGCTACAAGGTTTTCCGGGGTCGCATGCGACGCCTGTATGCCATGTATTACTAAGTTACGTCTTCGTAACCTGTTTTTTAATTCGTCATTCGTCATGCCTAATTTTTGTGTTGGGCTCTTTAAACTGGTTACTGTATGCGTTTGCTTTTGCAGACGCTGGACAGCGTCGTTATTGCTGGAAGTGAGAGACTAGAGTTTGCTCAAAGGATCATCAAGTGAGGATATCTTAGCAGTTAAGGCAGCTATGTCTTGACCGATTCGAGGATGTCCCGCAAGCAATTCCGTTAGCATTTTTTTCAGTATTCGCGTCGGTGTTCAACTCAATGTCTCCCGAAAGAAACAATAGTTTTCCAAGGGAGTGCAACAAACAACGGCATGGAGAGAAAACGTACAGGGTCCGGCAGGTGCATTGCGCCTAAACGCTGAACAGAAGTAAAAAGAACAATTCTCCATAGCGCAGAACATTGTATGCTAAGCATGAGCTATCATTTTCCTTTATAAATTGTACATAATGCTTTGATAGAGTATAGCAGACACGCTGTTTGGCGCAGCTGTTCACAAACGTTAGCCAACTGACTGTCCCAAGACATCATCATCATCATCATCATCATCATCATCATCATAATCATCATCATCATCATCATCATCATCAGCAGCATCATCATCATCATCATCATCATCAGCCTAGTTACGCCCACTGCAGGGCAAAGGCCCCTCCCATACTTCTCCAGCTACCCCGGTCATGTACTAATTGTGGCCATGTTGTCCCTGCAAACTTCTTAATCGCATCCGCCCACCTAACTTTCTGCCTCCCCCTACTACGCTTCCTTTCCCTTGGAATCCAGTCCGTAACCCTTAATGACCATCGGTTATCTTCCCTCCTCATTACATGTCCGGCCCATGCCCATTTCTTTTTCTTGATTTCAACTAAGATGTCATTTACCCGCGTTTGTTCCCTCACCCAATCTGCTCTTTTCTTATCCCTTAACGTTACACCTATCATTCTTCTTTCCATAGCTCGTTGCGTCGTCCTCAATTTCAGCAGAACCCTTTTCGTAAGCCTCCAGGTTTCTGCCCCGTAGGTGAGTACTGGTAAGACACAGCTGTTATACACTTTCCTCTTGAGGGATAGTGGCAACTTGCTGTTCATGATTTGAGAATGCCTGCCAAACGCACCCCAGCCCATTCTTATTCTTCTGGTTATTTCAGTCTCATGATCCGGGTCCGTGGTCACTACCTGCCCTAAGTAGATGTATTCCCTTACCACTTCCAGTGCCTCGCTACCTATCGTAAACTGCTGTTCTCTTCCGAGACTGTTAAACATTACTTTAGTTTTCTGTAGATTTATTTTCAGACCCACCCTTCTGCTTTGCCTCTCCAGGTCAGTGAGCATGCATTGCAATTGGTCTCCTGAGTTACTAAGCAAGGCAATATCATCAGCGAAACGCAAGTTGCTAAAGTATTTTCCATCAACTTTTATCCCCAACTCTTCCCACTCCAGGTCTCTGAATACCTCCTGTAAACATGCTGTGAATAGCATTGGAGATATCGTATCTCCCTGTCTGACGCCTTTCTTTATTGGGATTTTGTTGCTTTCTTTGTGGAGGATTACGGTGGCTGTGGAACCGCTATAGATATCTTCCAGTATCTTTACATATGGCTCATCTACACCCTGATTCCGTAGTGCCTTCATGACTGCTGAGGTTTCGACTGAATCAAATGCTTTTTCGTAATCAATGAAGGCTATATATAAGGGTTGGTTATATTCCGCACATTTCTCTATCACCTGATTGATAGTGTGAATATGGTCTATTGTTGAGTAGCCTTTACGGAATCCTGCCTGGTCCTTTGGTTGAAAGAAGTCTAAGGTATTCCTGATTCTATTTGCGATTACCTTAGTAAATACTTTGTAGGCAACGGACAGTAAGCTGATCGGTCTATAATTTTTCAAGTCTTTGGTGTCCCCTTTCTTATGGATTAGGATTATGTTAGCGTTCTTCCGAAATTCCGGTACGTTTGAGGTCATGAGGCATTGTGTATATAGGGCGGCCAGTCTTTCTAGGACAGTGTTCCCACCATCCTTCAACAAACCTGCTGTTACCTGTAGTCCCAAGACATGCTGGAATCGAAATAGACACCAATATATTTGACATTTGAAATGTATGGAATAGAATAGCAGCACAATTATTACACAGAGGAAAAGGAATGATGACAGGAATACATTTCAGGGGATTCTGGAAACATACGAGTTTAGTTCTATTTTAATTGATAGGAAATAAGTTATTACAGTACCAACTCACGAAATCTACAACGTCAATTTGTAGTTCATCCACGGCTTGATCAAAATTAGCATGACGAGATACTAGAAGCGTGTCATCAGCGTACTGAAAAACTCGGCAATGAAGAATGGATTGGGTGAGATCGTTAAAATATAAGTTGAATAAAAGGGGTGCTAAAATCAATCCCTGAGGAACTCCACTGGACAACTGTGTGGGCCTACTTTTAACATTTTCGATTACTACAAGTTGAGTTCAACCATACAAATAAATGTGGTGCCGT
Source organism: Dermacentor andersoni (assembly GCF_023375885.2). Taxonomy (NCBI): domain Eukaryota; kingdom Metazoa; phylum Arthropoda; class Arachnida; order Ixodida; family Ixodidae; genus Dermacentor; species Dermacentor andersoni. Next base: position 74,275,415 of record NC_092814.1, read on the forward strand.
TAATTGGTGTTGTAAACTGAACACGCAGAAACTTGCTATTGTTCAAGCATTTTATGGCGATTTCTTCCTGGTGAGGCCATCTTCTTACAGATAAGCAACAAGGCCCGTTCCCATTTTCAGGCAGCGCTGAATACGCTTCGTGTCTTAGGCTTCTGACTCTCAAAACATAGGCAACAGGTGTAGAACACCTTCTATGCTATGGTCCGGTCTTCGAAGATAAAATGATTCATTGCTAGACGCGCAAAGCTCACATTTTTTCATGTATCGGTTCCCCCTATGTAATACCCCTTCGGGGGCCTTTAGGGGTATTATGAAATAAATAAAAAATAAAAGGCTTGCCCTCTGCACCACTCTAAACTACCTATTTAGGGCAGGTAGTGACCACGGATCCGGATCATGAGACTGAAATAACCAGAAGAATAAGAATGGGCTGGGGTGCGTTTGGCAGGCATTCTCAAATCATGAACAGCAGGTTGCCACTATCCCTCAAGAGGAAAGTGTATAACAGCTGTGTCTTACCAGTACTCACCTACGGGGCAGAAACCTGGAGGCTTACGAAAAGGGTTCTGCTGAAATTGAGGACGACGCAACGAGCTATGCAAAGAAGAATGATAGGTGTAACGTTAAGGGATAAGAAAAGAGCAGATTGGGTGAGGGAACAAACGCGGGTAAATGACATCTTAGTTGAAATCAAGAAAAAGAAATGGGCATGGGCCGGACATGTAATGAGGAGGGAAGATAACCGATGGTCATTAAGGGTTACGGACTGGATTCCAAGGGAAGGGAAGCGTAGTAGGGGGCGGCAGAAAGTTAGGTGGGCGGATGACATTAAGACGTTTGCAGGGACAACATGGCCACAATTAGTACATGACCGGGGTAGTTGGAGAAGTATGGGAGAGGCCTTTGCCCTGCAGTGGGCGTAACTAGGCTATGATGATGATGATGATGACTGGGGCTACGTGCACGTGACAAGAGTGGTAGACGGTGGAACATCCATTGAGCGTGTTTTCAATCGTGATGATCTTTTTTTAATGATAGGGTGTTGCCAAACTGTTCGCTAAGATGTCGTTGGCGCTTGATCAGAACAGATTTCGCAACACACGTTGGTCGTTCAGTGTTACAGGACGTTCGACAGTGCATTTCTAGTGCAGTTTCGGACAGCGTTGGGACGTCCAAAACATTTTTACCAATAGCGGATGACTAATGGCGACAAAGGCGTAGAATCGAAAAAAAAAAAGACGCTTTTTCTTTCTTCTGTTCAGCCTAATCGTGCATGAGAAATGTGTACACGTCATTTTTAGATGAGAAGTTTTCACGATTTTCGTGGCGTCGCGTGACCGACAGGCAAGAAATTGACCAATCACGGAGGGCTAATGGCGGAAATGGAATAGAAACGGATAGAAATAGCTTTACGTTATAGCGGCCTTGGGCAACTTGTTACTCAATGAAACCTCTTACGGGTCAACTTTAGACTCATGGTATTTTTTCCCCTGTTTGATAAACGTCTGAGCTTTCTCCTAACTCATGCGAGATACATAATTTCAAATTTTACGTAACCCAGAGGGTCCATATCAGAAAAGATTGTTTATTCGCCAGCTGGTGAAATGTGTGGTATTTGGTTAAGCGGTACACATAGATATGTAGCCGCTTTAGTGAAACTGAAAAAAAAAAAAAAAAAGGTGCAGAAGACATATTCCTCAGGCTTTATTGGTGGAAGCGTAAACAGGGAAAATAATTCTGAATCGGCAATAAGGCATAATTTAGTTTATACGTCTGCCACATACATAACAGTGTATGGACTTGCATAAATCCTCGCACAAGCTGTCTGTATTTTTTTGGCTCACAATCAAGTTGAATATCACAGTTATTACATTTAATTCACATGTGTGTTTATAACAGATGATATTCTGTACAAAGTTTCGGCACCTATATTTCAGAGGGGAAGCTCTAGCAAAACGAAAATACATAATAGCACGGTTTAATGCAGATATCAGGCCGGCGTACATCAGGCAATAAGACTATTCCACCTGCTGCCGCAGGCTTCTGGAGTTTTGTAGAAGCGAGCAGACGAACACCCCGCAATCTTTGCGGCTGTTTATCTACCTATCGACAAATGTCCTTGTGGAAACGTTGGCTCCAGAGGCACCTCTTGCTCAGTCACCGTTGATCATTTCAAATCTCCGTCGTCCTGTGAACCTCTGCGTTGCTCGATTATCTGGAAAAGTTTATCTTTTGTTTTCGGGGGGGGGGGGGGGGGGGCGTTTATTTATCATAACGGTAAGATTTCTTTGGTATGCAGCACCCGTGGGAACCACGGGCGCTTTGTGGACTTGAACATTTAATGTTGATTGGCTGGTTTTTAAGGGGCTTGAAATGTCGACAGTGTCTGTCGCAAGCTTTTCCCCGACAGTCACTTGCCAAATTATTTGAAGCGAAATTACTTAAGTTGAGTCAAGTTGATTCGAGCAATGAAGAGGAATCAAGTGGCAACTTACTTGATAGTGTGAATCGAGCTGAGATATGCGCAGAACACGCACTACGACATTGCAAGAAAAGCTTCGTTGCTGCGGTGCACTATATATGACAGTATATGAAAATAACTGCGACAACGAATGAAAAAATGTGAATAACAAAAATTGTGTCATTAACTAAACGCAACACTAATACCCATCGTAAAGTAACGGTGTTAAAACTTTCATTTAGCCCTTTTTCTTTTCTTTTTCTTTTTTGTGTGTTTGTATGTGTGTAGGGGGGTTGTTGGTGCTTGTGAATTATTTTGAAGGCCAAGTACTTTCTTTATGATAAAGCGACAATCGTCGATGTGATCCAGTGCGAACCTCGGAAGACATCTTTGTGGCTTATAAGATACGGCTACAAGGTAGAGCGTATACTTCGTTCTTTTTTCCTGCAGAATTCAGCTCACACAGGCAGGCTGTCATGGAAATGTTAGAATAACGTCTATTGTAGCACTTCATTCGCACGCGTAGCAAAGTATGAGGCGTTTACGTTCCTTGCGAAGAAGAGCTAGCAAACACCAAGGTAGGTAATCGACGCCAGAAAGGTAAGCAACAAGTTCACTGCGCACAGTTAAAGAATAAAGAACCCATAGCTGAAAGGAGTGAACCCAGCCAAGGATCTGCGGTGAACAAAGCAGAAGGAAAGCATCTGCGTGCCGCTAAAGGTGACCTTTAGTATTTTACATAATTGAGAAGGGCCGCAGTAAGAGAAAGTGGAGCGCGCGCATGCGCGTGGGTGTGTTTCTATCGCACGATAGTCAGGTGGATCATAATCTAATCTACCGCGTGATCGCTCTATTCCCCTTGAGTGGCAAGCCAACTATTCTAATTGGCTAAATTTGCATGACAAGAACTGCGCTGCGCGCGAATTCCGAAATGAGAGGGTGGCAGGAGGAAAAAGCGGAAGCTCGAAGGCCTCCCACACGACTTGGCAGCTGCAGCGTCGGCAAAAGTAATAAGCGGCCTCCCGGGCTCTCGAAGTTGGCTGTAAACGGCTTTGCAGTCTTTTCAATTTACTTATGGAGTAAATGAAATGTTCTCAGAGCGTGGAATAAAGTACAGTGCCTTAAGTGAATCGCGGGATCAGAAGCAGCAGGAAGTGAAAAAGGTTCAGCAAGAAGAGATAGAAGAAAAAGAAAGAAAGAAGGAAAGGAAGAAAGTTAAGAGAAAGGCTGCAGAGGCCGTATAAAGCGAGGCCAAGGGGCCAAAAAAAAAAAAAAATCGTCGCGAAAGGCGAGCGCACGGTGCGGTGTTCCCTCCGAAGCTGCACAAACAGAGATTAAAGTTTAACGAACAGTGAATGGCAAGAAAATTGGATTTCCTGGCCGACGGTATTTCCAGGGGCGGCGCTTTTTATCTGGGCAGCCAGGAGTAGGAGACGCGATATAGGCCGGGAGGGGAATGACATCTTGCACTCTCTTCGCCGGCCGAGCCCAAAGTCTCTCGATGCGAAAGTGCCGACCCCCAAGCCCTCGCCCACAGCGTTTCCCTATACCTTCTGGACACGCGAAAAAGGTCTCCGGAGAGCTGGTCTCGCTTGGCAAACAGGAAAGCGCGCGTGTGGCGAACGCTTGTCTGCCTCCCCCGGTTTCCAGAAAAGTTCCCGCGCGCACTCCTCAACCCGCCCGGGCGCGCAATAAGCTGCTGCGCGGTTTATCCTCTCGACCGGTCTCGCGATGCCAGGCCAGGATTCGGGCGCGAATACACTCGCCCGCCTGGCGATCGCGTCCGGATGCAGTGCGGCCGAAGTGGTGTGTTTATGAAAACGCACTCGCCTGGGCGACTCGGTGAAAGTGGCAACGGACGCGAAACGGCGAGCGAGCTGAACGAAAAGAGCGGCCGCGTTTATAGAAAACGTGTTGGACGAGGCTCGCGCTGAATTCGCTGCTGTCGATACTCTCGTCTTGACTTTTGAGTCACGGTCTCAAGGGGAGAGAGAGAGAGAAATAAACAAAAAGGGAGAAGAGGTCTTTTTTTTTTACGTTCTATGGTTGGCATATTTTTTTCTTAAACTTTTTTTCAAGTTGTTTGTCACACGCCAGACCGAAAGAAAGAGGAATGCTGAAAATAGGCGCTCACTCAATGCCTGATACAGGCAGGGGATGCTTCTTACTCCGAAGTCGTAATATGTAATGCGCATATACTGTCAGTCGGCGAGGAATAAAAGCTTTGCAATGTTTGCAATGAGGCATGTGAAAATTTTGTTTGTCCACGCTGACAGTGAGGCAAGATCGGCCTCCTCTTCCTCTGATGAAGTACGGATTGCCTACTCGCGACCTGACACCAACTCCGTGATCAAGGCACTCATGCAGGACCTTACAAAGGCTTACAGAGCCCACTATGACAACATTCACAGACGTCTACATACGATTGACCCAGACGGTGAATTCTGCTTGCCCCCGAAGCTTACACGGAGCAAAACATCATTGCTATACAGGATTCGGCTCGGCGTTGCTTTCACCCGTCGCTACGCACACCTCATCGGCCAATCGAACAGCCCTGATTGTGAACACTGCCAGATGCCCGAAACACTGCAACACGTACTGTGCGACTGCCCACCATATATGCTGGGGCGAAGGACGTTAGACAGTTTCCTAGCCAGCGTTGGCAGACAACTACTGTCGGAGGAAGCTATCCTCGGTCCATGGCCTGACACTGCAATTTCAATGCGTGCAACAAAAGTATTGTTGAAGTTTCTGCCGGACACCAAGCTCGATGAGCGGCTCTAGCGAGACAATTGTGTCATGTACATAAGCACTCACCACTTCTCTTATCATCATCATCCATCCCAATACTTTCACTCCCCATTCCCTCTTCCCCAGTGCAGAGTAGCAGACTAGAGCGCACTAGCTCAGGTTGACCTCTCTGTCTTTCCTATCAATAAATTCTATTCATTCATTCATTGTTTGTCCTATATTTTGTAGCCCGTATTGAGGGTGAATATCTCCAAACCTGTGGTACGTCAGGATTTCTGCTGAATTTACTAGGTACCTTGAGTTCTGAACGGCTTCTAGGTATCCCATTACAAAATGGCGGCTAATTTAATCACTTATAATGTTAATCAGTAGAACCTTATAAATTAGCTAATTGCACATTTGAGGTGAAGCAGAAGGGCGGAGTGGTTTGAGACTATAAATAAATAAATAAATAAATAAATAAATAAATAAATAAATAAATATTTATATTTGTAGGACTGCATATTTTGTCCAGTAACCACTGTACAAGGTTAACGTATGCCGAAACCAATGAAAGCAGGCCGTCAATGCACCCCTTTTGCTTACCTGTCTAAATGTAGCAAGTGATTAAATTTTTATATTTTGTGAAATTTTTAAAGAAAGAGTTGAATATATAAGCGGAAGGAAAGGGACAACTTGCTGCCGTTGTAAAGCGAACAGACAGCCGGCGCATGACGCGCGGGGTGGTCTACTAGCTGGGATAGAGGATCGGCCACTTTCATGGGTACCTGTTTACCCCGTGCATGAACAAATTTCAGCGTCTCTTGCTTATTATCGAGTCAGTTGATTGTGAACCATGACTGGATTGAGCCCATGTGCTCCAAATAGTACATATATCGGTGGGTGTTCTCCAGTTATTAAATAGCAACATTTGTCCTTGCTTGTTTCGTGTTCGTGCCTGTTGTTGTGCCTGGTGATCCCTCGGAACAAAGCATCGCGTGCTTCACCGGCAGATGTGCTGCTGTCTCGGGTGCTACTCACGCTTCATCGTTTACTCCAGGCGACTAAATCAGCGTCACCTGAGACTTACGGACAAGCAGTCATGTTCCGTATCTTCGGCTTTTCGAACACCCAGAATTGACATGCGTGACGAATGCGCGCCCGAACTGCGACTGGACCTGGTGCAAACGGTGACGCGTTTAACAATGACAGGATGGATGGATGGATGTTATGAGCGTCCCCTATGGAACGGGGTGATGGCTTGCGCCACCAAGCTCTTGCTACTATGCTGCCTAATATCCTACCTAGGTTAACCAATGAAGAAAAAAAAAACCCTATGAACTACCACGTCCAAATTTTCTGATCCCCTATTGCGAACTGTGCTTTTGTACGTCTCCGTCTTTTGTCGTTACCCTACTTTTCTTCCACCAATCTTCCAATCGCCTCTTACTGATGTCTATTGCGGACCTGTTTGCTTTACCACTGCTCCCGCTGAACCCAAGGGCTTCAAGGAGGCCAGTGGTGCCTAAATCGACCGCTGGGTACACGTCTTCACATTCTAATAAAATATGCTCCGTCGTTTCCCTAGCTTTACCGCAGCAAGCACATGCTTCTTCTTCCTTCTTATATCTCGCTTTATAGGTGCGTGTTCTAAGGCATCCCGATCTCGCTTCGAAAAGTAATGAGCTTCCCTTTGAGTTATCATAAATGGTTTCTTTCCTAATTTCGTTTTTTCCTCTTAAGTAGTTACTCATGGCAGGTTTCTTTTCCATTGCCGCCACCCATGAGATTAATTCAGCCTCTCTGACTTTCCGCTTGACCTTCTTTGTTGCTGTGTTGCCCACCCTACAGGCCGCATACTTGCTGGTAAGCTTCCTAGTTCTTTTCCTCCACTGTGAATCAATGTTTTGTCTGTACAGATACCTGAACACTCTCCCAGCCCATTTACTTTCCTCCATATTCCTCAGCCGTTCTTCATACTCAATTTTACTGCGAGCTTCCCTCACTTCAAAACTAGTCCAGCCCATATCCCCTTGCACAGCTTCATTTGTAGTCTTCCCGTGAGCGCCCAATGCGAGGCGACCCACTGACCTTTGGTTCCCGTCGAGTCCTGATTGCACCCCTGATTTAAAGCAAACAACCGCATTTCCAAAAGTAAGTCCTAGAACCATTACCCCTTTCCACATACCTCGGAGGACCTCGTACCTATTGTATCCCCATAGCGCTCTGTGCTTCATTATGGCTGCATTTCTCTTCCCCTTGACTGTTATGGTTTTTTCCTGTGTTTCCATATATCCGTTGCCTTCGTTTATCCATATACCAAGGTATTTATATTTTGTTACCCGAGGTATTTCTTGGCCCTGTATCTCCACTGTCTGTTCACTGTTTTCATTGAATACAATAACACTTGATTTTCTAACACTAAATTTCAAACCTAAATTATTGCCTTCCTGTCCACAGATATTAGCCAGACGTTGCAAATCACTTTGCTTGTTTGCAAGCAACACAATGTCGTCCGCATAAAATAAACCTGGGAGTTGCTGCTCTATTACTGTACCTGCCTGTTTGTATGAGAGATTAAACCCGATATTACTTCCTTCTAGCGCCCTCTCCATCCTCACCATGTACATCATAAACAGCAGCGGGGATAAAGGGCACCCCTGCCTCAGTCCCTTGTTGATATGAACTTTCTCCGCGCTCCTTATCCCTTCCCATTCAACGCAAACAGTATTTTCTAGGTAAATCTCTCTCAAAAGCTGTAGACAATCGTTACCTAAGCCTTCCCCTTCCAGAATATCCCACAAAATGTTGCGGTCTACGTTGTCGTATGCTCCTGTAATGTCCAAAAAGGCCACATACAACGGTCTGCTTTCTGCTTTTGATATTTCAATACACTGAGCAAGAACAAACAAGTTATCATCCAAACGCCTACCTATTCTAAAGCCATTCTTAAGCTCTCCCAAAACGCCATTATTTTCTGCCCATGCTTGAAGCTTTAATTTGATTGCCTGCATTGCTAGCCTGTATATTACCGATGTAATGGTCAACGGTCTATACGAGTGAATTCTGTCTTTCTCCCCCTTACCTTTATAAATTAAATTCATTCTACTTTGTCGCCAACTGTCTGGTATTCGTCTATCTTTTAAAGTTTTTTCCACTGCTTTCACCAGAGCTTCCTTACTTTTTGGTCCCAGTTCATTTATCAGCCTAACGGGAACCTCGTCTAGCCCTGTGGCTGTGCGCTTAGGAATTTTCTCTTCCGCTTTCTTCCAGTTTAAATTTGTATGCACCAGTTCCTTTTCAACTTGGGTCTCTTTCATGCTTTTTTTTTCCTCAAATACAACCTCGTCCTTGCCTTGGAAAGATTCGGCTGTTACTTTTTGGATGTAATTTATTGCTGCCTCTCCTTCCAGTCTGTTTTCATCTTCGTCTAGGATATGTTGTTGTATTGTTGTTGACTTCCTGCCTAATAATTTTATGTGATTCCAAAATATTCTAGGTGCGGCCTTCTTTTTCTCACGTATTTCTGACAACCAACGTTCACTTTCACCTTTTAATTTTGCTTGCACCAGTATTTGAACCATAGACTTTTTCGTCCGGTATATTTCCCATTTACTGGTTACTTCATCCTGTGGCAACTGCGCCTTCTTTGCCTGCCTGTGCTCTCGAGATGCTTTCTGTCGTTCGGCGATCGCTTCTCGTATCTCCTTGTTCCACCAGCTTTTCGGTTTCTTTTTTCCTTTCCAACGAACATGTTGTTTCTCTTTCCGTATTTCCGTCGTTATTACACTTGTAAGCTCACCATATTCCCACTCTTTACTTGGCCATTTGCCAAGTTCTTCCTCGACTCTAGTGACTGTATTTGCTATTTGTTCAGCATTCAAATTTGGACTGGCCACTTTGCTCTCCTTGCTCTCTTTCCCAACTACATATCCCATTTTTAAAATGATGCGTTTATGGTCACTCCCTATGCTGCTATGCCCTTCCTCATCAATAACCATTTCTCTCAACTTATCATGAATTCCTTCTGTCATCAGACAGTAATCAATGGTTGATTGCCGGTTTCCCACTTCCCACGTGATCTGCCCTTCACACTTAGGCCCTGTATTCACGATCACGAGGTTATGTTGCTCGCAAAGGTCTAGCATTGACTTCCCGTTATTGTCGGTATAGCCATCTAAATCCTGTATGTGGGCATTCATGTCACCTAATAGGACAATCTCAGCACCGTTCCCGAAACCCTTAATATCTGCGCTTATGCATTCCACTAACTCTTTATTCTTCTCTGTGCAATTTTTTCCGGTCCACAAATACGTAACTCCCAGCCAAGTTTCTTTCCCACTCATTGTACCTGATAACCTAAGATGCTCTTGACATTGTGAATTTACTCTTTTCCATTTGGCTCCCTGATGGATGAGCATTCCGACTCCCCCTCCCTTTCTTTCCGACTTAGTTCTGTTGCACCCTTCCCATACATAATTCTCAATAACTGGCGGCTCTTCTGAGTCTCTAAGGTGCGTTTCTGTAACCGCATACACCCCTATTTGTTCTCTATGTAACTGCTCCTCAATCTCTGCCCACTTTTCCTTTCTTCTGCCGCCCTGCATGTTTATGTAGCCTATTGCATGGCGAGCTCTTGTTCTTGCTTTCCTCCTTTTTCTGTTATCGACGGCGATGCTCTTCTGATGTTCCCCTAGAGGACCCTCTTTATTACTACCTACTCTGACCTCCTGAGCGCCCGCGGACCCCCTAAAAAAGCAACAGCGCGACCCCCAAGTCGCCAGCCCACTTCTCGTGCTAGCCTGTAATTGAAGTGGATCCCATCTCGTTTAAAACCACCACAACTTCTCACTTCCCTGTTTACTTCGACAACCTCGAAGCCTTTCTCTCGGCTCATTTTCCATATTGCCTCATTGGCAGCCATTACGGCTCTTTGTACGTGACTGTCACGCACAGGCACCTCCGGCACGGTGCACACCACGATCTGCACCTGAGGGGATAGCTCGCGCAAGTCGTCCACCCCCTTGGCCAAGCGCTGGGCTAGTCCTGGCCCTTTCCTGTTCAGGACGTCATTTAGCCCACCTGCTACTACTACAAGGTTGCGCACGTGGGCATTTTCCGTGAGCTTTTCTTTTGCTCGCTCCATGACAGAACTCAGTGTCCGCCCTGGAAATGTCCCTACCGCCACTCTTTTGTCGCCTTTCACCCTCTCCACAATTGCTTTTGAGCACCCAGCCATGTTTGAGTCGCCAGCGATAATCACCCTTTCACTCTCTCCTACCTCTCCCTGCTTCCCGGTGTCCTTTTCCGCCTGATTCGGACTCGACAAAGGGCATTGTCCCCTGGGCTCCTGCTTTTTCCGCATGGTGGCCTCAATGTAGGTGCCGCTCTTTCCAGCTTCCTCTGGCTGCAGCGTCGCCTCACTCGGGGCGTGTTGCGCTGCTTCACTATAGCTACGCCGATTCACCGGCGGCGAGCTAGCGACCGCTTGCTTTGGCTCCCTGCCTCCCACTTCGCCACCGCTTTGGCGTCCTGATCCGACATTATCCGCTGCCCGAGTCTCAAGAGCGTCGAGCCGCTTTTTCAGTTCGGCGCTCCTTTCTTTCGCTTCCTCAAGCTCGGCCACAGTCCTTACTAACTGTGCGGCCTGGGCCGCCTCCACCTTGACGAAATTTTCAACTTTCGCCTGCAGTGCTACCCGCTTCTCCTGCTCCTCCCTCAGGTTTGCCTTAAGCTCTTCAAACTTAGCCGCCCAATTCCCTTCCAGTTTTTGGACGGCTTCCCTGACGCCCTCGCACGACCTGCACGTGAAGCTCGACCCCACCGCGTCTGCTAAATTCTGGAATTTAGTCTCGTCGAGGAAGCACCAGCGCAGGCACTCGTCGCACTGCACTTGCTCCCCGTCCCCCGCGGCCTTCCCGTTCTTTGATTTCATCGCTAGGCCTACGTCCCTAGGCCCAACGAGCAAGTTCGCCAAATCACTCACGCAAACCCGACCTCGACCGCTATCCCAAACAAAAATAAAGAATTATCACTCCCTACTCCATGTAATAATCCGAAGAGCTAGCTTAAAGAATTAAATAAGCCTATCAAATAGGTCCCTCCTACCCCCTAGGCCTAACGGGGGAGCCGCCAGACCTAGACAAAGCCGGTACGTTTACTACTCCTACCAAGAATTCAAAATTTGCGCCCCTACTCCATGCAAAAAAAAAAAACACTTCAATACACTAGCTAATAAAGATAAAAGAGTACTTAGCTACGAACGAAGTCGCTGAAGCCTCGTCCACAGGAGCGTCCGCGAGCCACGACCTCACGATGAAGTGAGCTGTGGCTCACGATGAAGTGAGCCACAGCTCACTTCATGACAACGCCGCCCTCGGACTACCGCGAAGTCTCCCGATACTTACAGATTGACCGGCACGAAGTGGCCACTAATTGATGAAACGGCCATTGTCGAGGACTGCCGGGGAACGGCGTCGACGGCAGGTTCACAGTTTGCCACGTGGTTGCCTCGTATTGTGCAACGTTGGAGACCAGGGAGCCGGCAAAAGGATGCAAGTTCGGCAAAAAGGTGGGACATTGGGGCGGAAGGTTGATAACAGTTCAGCGTTTGTGATTAGCCAGTGAATTCCCTCAACGAGTGAAGGAGGGAAATAAACGGCATAAAAAGCGGATCAGGACTACTGTGAGAAGAGGCTCGGACATACAAAGACTTTAGTGTGTAGTGTGCCCCCAGAGTTGGAACCGTTTTTGTAAAACTCGATCACGTACATTTGAATATAAACCTTTTTCTCGCCTCTTTAACGTCACTCGGGACCTTTCTTTCTCCCGGTTCTTGACACGGCACCATCCATGGAACCTTCGTGGCCGCACCGACCCCCGACTTCACAACATTGTCCAGCATTTTGCGCTGATATAGTCTAGCTGGTTTCATTTGGTAGTTACTTTTGCATTAAACGATACAAACATGTCAGTCGATACCAGCAATGCCTAGACAGACGCTTATTAAGGAGAGAAACGCTCAAGCGACTAGTCTGTAACCATATTCATCGAAAAGTCGATACTCGAAGGGAACGCTGCTTCGGTGAATTTGTTAATGACATGATTAGAAAACTACAGCGACTAAAGAAAATTTTCACGTTTTGTTAGTAAATTCAATTCTAGACAGGACTCCTTGTTTATTTTGACATTGCTTATTCATTGTGATCCCTTTATTCTTGCAGTAAGTTCCATAAGTTCAATACTTCAATTACTGAACATCAGTTGACTACTTAACCGCAATTATTGAATATTATTGCACGATTATTTGCTTACCATCTTTGCCGCTTTTATAAGGTTAATTTTCTTCACCGTGCATTCGAACGATAGTAGGGTTATCTGAAGTGTCGTCAGGCAGCCCCGGAAAAGAAATACAAGAATGCTAACAGAAACACGAGAAAAGTAATAAAAACTAGATAAAGAGAAATGGGGCGCTCGGGCTGTGATCACACTAAGGCAGCCTCCACCATCGTGTCGAGTCAATAACAGTCGGGATTCCCCCGACTCGCTTCCAGCTGCTTCAAAAGTGGAGGATCGAAAACAAAACTGCGAAACTTGTCCCCACATTCTGAGCGTATATCGGCTCATCGCAACGCGAGAGAGGAACGGAAGACGAGGGCAGAACGAAATAGGGGAACAAGCCCACGCGAGGCACTTACAGCCTCGCATGTCAGCCGCCGAGAAAATCTATTTTGAGGTATCTCAGTGTAAGGTAATGAAGCCGGGGTGTAAGCCAACCGCTGCCGCCTACCCGTCAGTATGTTGCGGCGCCGTTCTTCCGAGCCGGCTCCACATTTTCCGGTCGTAATTGCGTGGCTCCCAAGCATCCGCGGATGCGCTGCTCTCGCATCGCTTGCTTCAATATTTCCTCCACCACCGCTGCCCTTCTTTAAGCTGGCACGCCATCCCCCGCTCCCCGTCGCCCGATTTCTATCTTCTTCTCAATTTTGCCGAGGTTTGTTTCAGCCACAGCGTTTTGTTTTGGAGTGTCTTGGCGCCGAGCCCATGCGCGCGTTCCCTGTTATGAAAGGAATTCCTGCTCTTTTGCTGCTCCGCGCGATCGGCGCTTCTGCATCCTCGGTGGATCGGCTGCGTATGAGCCCGCATATCTCGTCGCGTCTTCGAGCGCGCTTATAGACGCCGCTTCCGCCCACTTCATCGAGTGAACAGCGGATGCACGCATCGTAAATTGCGCGCTCGCGGCGCGTGCGGGCGCCCGAGCGCGCACACACGCGAACACACTGGCGCGCCTTTGCGGGGCCCGCCACATGCGTTTTCCAATTTTTGTTATCTTATTCACGAGGCCGCGGCCTTTTTCGCTTATTAGGAGGGCGCTCAGAATTAACTATGCTACCGCAATTAATAGCGGTGGTAAGAATGATACCCTCATCAACCGTGGCAGCTGAGAGCTCCGGCTTCATTTGATCGGGTGCATGCGAGTATGAGAACGCTGGTAAAACCGGAGTATGTACCACAAGGGACTGCCGACTGGCCAGTGGCGAATGCGAAGTACATTGTCGCAATTGCTGCATGCGGCAGCTATTCTTGAAGCGAAATCGAATTGTTATGGGCCTGAACGTCGTGAGCAATATGTGCTACTGAAATTGTTAAAGGTTCTCAGACTTTTTGGAAATTTTAGACATTGTGGTAGGCGCTTAAGATTTCAGGTATAAAAGATATCGTTGTAAAAGAATAATGAGAGTAAGATCAGCGTTGCAAGCTTCAGGCGGGCAAGCCTTGTAAAAGCTGCTGGCAACTGCTCCTTCCAAACGCCGCATACCAGGTACGGTAGAGTATGAAACCCATCCCAACACAAGCAGGCAAAATTAACAGAGAGGGTGGCGCAACAAGCTGCAAAGGGTGCAGAGGCCTGCACGCCGTCCATCCTACCTCGCCCTGTGAGCCAGTGTACAGAGGTCACGATCTACTTTCTAGCTCTGAATCACGGTTGAGCATAAGAAGCCAAAACACATTCTTCCTGAACATCGTATGGAAACGCAATGCCACTTGCGCTTGTGTGTGTAGCCGCTCTATGCATCAACCCGCCGTGGTTGCTCAGTGGCTATGGTGTTGGGCTGCTGAGCACGAGGTCGCGGGATCGAATCCCGGCCACGGCGGCCGCATTTCGACGGGGGCGAAATGCGAAAACACCCGTGTGCTTAGATTTAGGTGCACGTTAAAGAACCCCAGGTGGTCGAAATTTCCGGAGTCCTCCACTACGGCGTGCCTCATAATCAGAAAGTGGTTTTGGCACGTAAAACCCCACAAATTAATTAATCTATGCATCAATGTATTTAGTAACGCTTTACGCTCTGTATGAAATTCAGGGGACTCTTACAGATAATTATTAATGTCACCAAAAGCTTGACAGTACACATATGACGATGACGCGCAGGGTCCTGTTCTGCACGGCAGCGCTGGAATTAGGGTTGACGCATTGCAGAGTTGATAAAGGAAGCTGTCTTCAGTTCTCTGAAGTCCCATGGTCGCACAAGAATGGTGCGGTGGAAGCTACAAGGAATGGAACTGGTTTAAAACAACCTGGGCCCGTATTCTCAAGAAGCTCTTGCGCTACAATTGTTCGTAAGAGCAAATTCTAGCAAATCCTAATGCTTGACTTATTATTAGCGAAGATGGCCGGCCAATGGCAAAGAACACTTACGAACACGAAGCTTTGCAAGCTCGGCCCCTGTTTCATGGCTAATGGCCCCTGTTTCACGGCCCCTGTTTCATGGGGTTGTGGCTTTGTCAAGCTGTATCTGACAGCTTTTTCTGCGCTTCTGCTGTCTGTAACTTTATGAGGAAGAAATAAAAAAATATTTGCTTGCTTTCTTTTGTGTCTGTAGGAGCCTTTTTCGTGGGCCCAAACTCTAATGCTGTGTGCGCAAGCCGATCAAGAACATCGCTGCCTGCTACACCGATATGTGAGAGTAATCACTGGAATACAGTGCAAAAGTAATTCTGTGTAATTCTTTAACTGCACAAAATGAACACAGACTACACTTGTCAATGGGTAGCCCGCGTTTTAGTAATTTCAGCGCTGTCTTGCTGTCTGAAAAGAAAAGAAACTGCGGTCAACAAGACTTCCTTCAGCTTTGGCAAGGCTGCTACAATGGCAGCACTTTCACACGCCGTAGAGGACATGACGGGGTCAAGTCTAGCAGCCAATTACACGTTGAGAATCACAGGAGCCACTGCCCTAGTTCCGTCAGCAGAAATATAGGTGAATAAGTAATGATAGTCGTTCATGTTCGAGCACCAGAGATCTTGCTTTCGCCACAGGTGTCAAGCGCCTGGCGCGGACACTAGGAATTTTGAAATGACATTACACGCTTTGGTACGACCGCGGATGCCCCAGACATTCTATTTTTATGAGTAACTGCAGACACGAAGTGTTGAGTGCGCCAAAATCGTAGGATTCAGTCCACCTCCGAAGTCTCTGGAGAGGAGCTTTCCCTAAATTACTAATACTGAGGCGGCAGAGCTGCAAGTACCGTCGTTGAGAGGGAAGTAGTCGGAGGGATGACGACTGAGATTTTTGAAGAAGCTTGTCAGTGGCAGCTGTCAGTGGCACACCACAATGCAGCGACCCCAGATCTTACTGGGACTGGGATGGCGATCTTAAAGGTAGCTGAAGAAGCATGCGGTTCACCACTAGTACAGTACTTTTCTTAAGCGTTGGGAGTGGAGGAGCACACATGTGGCGCTGCGAAATCTGTAAAGCATGACCGTTAATCTAAAAGTGACGCGAAACAACCACATGATAACTATACTGTTGGGCTTTGAGCAACCGCCATTTAATGTCATTCAGCGCGTCTACGTGAGAGGATGCGTGCTCGTGCCCACACTTACCGCTTGTGGATATGTGCAGCAATCATTGAAGTCGTCAGTATCTATATGGCCCGTTACACCAACGCTTCTCCACGGGTGAGCCTTTCATGACAGCAACACAGGCTATAGTTGTCCTATACATGCAGTGCAACCATGCGGGTCTTTCAAATAGACTAAGACAGGAATGTGGCAACTTACTGATGTTTTGTGCGGCTTATACGGCGCGTAACACTTCCAGAATGTGAGTTTGTTGGCGTCCGAAAACAGTGTAACATGCATTCTGTGTTTCATCCTATACTCGCGCGAATTACAGGTATGGGCAGCTTCCGTAGCCGTATTTACAACATGGTCCTACTTTGTGAAAACCCTAATTGATTCCTGGCGAGAACCTAAGCCTGTTTCCAGGCTAAGGTTGCACGCTAAAGTTGCACGCTGGTCTTGTTGGTACGTCACGCTAAAGGCTTAAGGCGTAGCTAGCGCACCGGACACTTGACAAAAGAGTGACACAGAATAACACAGAACGACAGATAGCGCCATGTGTGTTCTATGCTGCTCTTTTGTCCTGTGCCCGACGCTCTGCACCTTAGACCTTTAGTTTCCAGGCTGCTCAGCCATCTGCTATGATGCTCTTCTTTCTATCCTTCTTTCCATTGCCCTGTTCATAGATGCAGTATATACAATGTAATCATATTACTATCGCTAATAGCACTAAAAAGCGAAAGATTCAACGGAAGCCTTCGTGTGGAAAATTTTCTTGTGCCATCACCAGAAAACTATTGGCGATATATTTCGACAAAAAAAGAAATCTGTCACTCTTTCTGTCGATGGTATCCCTGTGAGAGATAGCGCTGTAATTTTCTAAGCAATGAATGCTTATTTTGGCCCTGTATTTCCAGTCGATGACGGCCGGACGCCATAATTTCATAATTTTGATAGCGTAGCACCTATTAATGATGTGTGTATTTCTGAAGGCGGTATACTTGCGCTGCTGTTCAATTCAGACGTTAAGAAATCGCCAGGCACAGATGGAATACCAAGTACGTTTTTAATATTCTATGCGGAATGGGCTTGAAATATTTATGTTCATTATTTAATTCTCTATCGCATGCATGCGGGACTCGCAAGCGACTAGAAATATGCAAAAACCACTCCGATTCGTAAAACAAGCGCGCCACCAGATGTGTCATCATTCAGGTCGATTTTCTTATTATGCACATGCGCAAAGATATTAGAGCACAATTTCCAAGCATATATATGTTTTTCTTGAAAATAAATGCTTAATCGAGTTTTCTGTTGGGCCGTCGTTGCATTCCATCGTGTTGTGCAGTCGTCGTCAGTCCACCTCGTTTTCCTTAACTTCCCCTCATCGAACTTTGAAGAAAAAACAAAATTTTCCTTCTCACCACCGCTGGGTGTCGAACTCGTGCCTCTGCGGCAATAAGCATCTGGGAGCCAACTTCCTCACTTGGCAAATTATGCGAAGTTTTGTGCACGACTCAGACTCCGAGAATGGTGGCGTCTGTGTATGCATGTATTTCGGAGACAATGTCAGGCAATGAATACATTAGCGGGCGACGAAGACGCTGTACGAATCGCGAAGTTGTTTAGTGCCCGCTGCTAAAGTATTCCGCATTAAACTTAATGACGGCTGCGATGCGGCCTCGTTGCAGAACACTCACGCAGCGTGAAAACCAGCCATCGTTCGCAGTGCAGCTTTCAGCGCGGCAGTCATTCTCAGAGCTTCTGTTGTGAAGACGACTGTTCGATGCCTCGGAAGTCTATGAACAAAGTGTACACGTTTATACCACCGGTCGTCGCCATCGTTGTTGCATACCGTTGGGGGCGTTGCACAGTGTGGATAAGCTTTGCGTCTAGTTGGGTGCTATGGGGTTAGTCGTCGAATGGATCTATACTGTCTCTGTAAACGATTTTATCTCCTGAGGAATAGCTGAAATTAGGTGGCTCTTAGCAAATTAATTTAGTTACTTTCAAGTTACCTTATATTTAAACCTACTATATTTCTGTTTTTCCCAAGGTAGGCGCATCGACGGGGCCCATAGCAGCGAAATAGCAACTGTGTTTCTGAGTGCTCGTCCGACAGGTCTTTCTGCCGCCGCTTCATTGACACTGTGTCGATCGATTCGTAGAATTATCACTCCACGTTGCAGATCATGTTGTGCTTCTCCTTGCACTTCTTTCATGTTGGTATTTTCTGTGATTCTGTCATGCGAAACAATCTGCACGCGTGCACGAAAAGCTGTCGATACTTCACAAGGGCCGTTCAGCGGCAAGTGAGATAGCGCATTAGATGGCTGTATAGAGTATAGGCCTTTTCATACTAGAGTGTTATCCCCATCATCCACCTCCCTATCACATTGGCGCTATTTCGTGTTCTCGATGTTCCCGCATAGGAGCTAATTCCGCGCTCTTCAGGAGTGAGCGTGCCTCCTTTAGAGTCCTCAGTTCGTGCCTCTAAGCATCGCGCTGTTAGACCCTATTTGCCGTTCCATTTTGGTCAACGGTCAGAATTGTACAAGATGAGGGTCCTACGTGCCGATCGGCAATGTGTCTGCCTAAAGAAATTTCTTGTTAACTTTTTTTCTTTTGAACTTTTGCATTCCCTTGCATTATATTTCGATTTCATCACGTTGGAACTTCCATCTACAACCTAGTTAATACGTCTAGACGCAGTGAAGAATGTCCGCTCCGAAATGTCCACTCCATGGCAACCGTCCGCTCCAAATATCGGCAAAAATTTATTGAGAAAGTCACAGGGGGTCCTGCAACTACACTTGGAGGGGAGTTTGGGCATCTCAAGAATGACGTGTGTCAAAAATTAGAGTGTGTAGAATAACTTGGTGCGTAA